>NC_081417.1:51509234-51719678 GCF_949786415.1 Peromyscus eremicus | reverse complement strand
AAACAGCAACCCATCTTTACATAATTAAATAATGTAGCATAAAAGAGTAACACATCTTTACATCATTAACAAAGGCAGCAGAAACAAATTTTTTTTTTTTTTTTTTTTTTTTGGTTTTTTGAGACAGGGTTTCTCTGTGTAGCTTTGCGCCTTTCCTGGAACTCACTTGGTAGTCCAGGCTGGCCTCGAACTCACAGAGATCCGCCTGGCTCTGCCTCCCGAGTGCTGGGATTAAAGGCGTGCGCCACCACCGCCCGGCGAAACAAATGTTTTTATATATCCAAGAATCAACCAGAAATTGTTTAGCTAGAGATTTTGTCATGTAGCCCTCTAGAAGACCTTCCTCTGGGAGAGTCTTCTAATCTTAGCTGGACTTCCTTTTATATCTACTGCCATCTGCTAAATTAATTAGGGAGCTTCACTTCTGAAGGTTGTCTGACTTTGGCTCGGCTACTAAATTCTCCTCCCTCATCATCCAACAAGATAGTTGAGACTTCTTTTCAAAAAATATAAGAGACTTCTTTTCATGCATGTTTCCAAAACAATAAGCTGAAAGAGCTTAGACACCTAGAGGGATGGACTTGAAACTAGCACCCTGCTGTTTCTAACACATTTTGTAGACCAAAGAAAGATGCAGAAGTGGGAACTTACCTCTTAAGAGGAAAGATCCTATATTTCTCAACAATGGCTGAATAGTGGGATGGGGGTGACTAGTTGAAGTCAATAAAAACAAACAAAATCTATTAAAGATGCAGCCATGGCACACATGTGGAGGAAAGAGGACAAATTTCAACATTTCTAATTCACACTTAGGATTTATGAATCTACCTTAGCTCATAAGGTTTTGAAGGCCATTTTTTTTAATTCAAATGGTTTCATAATATTATAGATTTTTTGACAAAGCAAAACAACCATGCAATCATCACATTGAGGCTAGAAAAGGCAACCCAATAGAAGTAAAAGAGCCCCAAGAATCAGAGATCCATTTGTTCACATATTCTGGAGTCCCATAAAAATAATAATCAGAAAGCTATAACATATACACAGAGGACCTAAGGCAGACCCATGTTGGCACTGTGCTTGCTGCTTCAGTCTCAGAGAGATTATATGAGTCTTGCTTAGTTGATTCAGTGGGCCTTGTTCTCTTGGTGTCCTTCACCTCCTCTGGCTCTTATGCTTTATCTGCCTCCTCTTCCACAGAGTTCTTTGAGCTCTGAGGGGAGGGATTTGATGGGAACATGACATTTAGACTTTCTCTCCACATTATGTCTGGCTATGGGTCTCTGCTTCTGTTCCCATATGTTGCCAGAGGAAGCTTCTCTGATGTTGACTGGATAACATACTGATCTATAAGTATAGCAGAATTTCATTAGAATTTATATTGATATTTTTTTAGACTAGTAGTGTTTGCCTTTACCTTAAGTGTCTGTGCTATCTAGTCTCTGGTTCTTGTGTACCCAAACAGTGTCTGGTATGGGTTCCATCTCATGGAGTGGGCCTTATATCAAATCAGACAATGGTTTGTTACTCCCAGAGGTTCTGAACCAATTTGCCCTATCGTATTTTAGAAGTAGGGCAGACTGTAGGTCAAAGAATTTGTAGCTGGATTGTGTTTACATTTCTCTTTTGGCAGCTTGCAGATTAACTTTCCATACCAAAGACACTAGAACATAAGGGTGAAGGCTTCATGTGGGTACCATTTGCATGTTCAATGAGTTTTGTGGGTGCTGTCTTTGGCAATAGGGCCCTAGTTTCAGTTTTCAGAGAGCAACCTATTGTCTTAACAATAGCTTTGATTGTTTGGGGATTTTTATGTGACCCCCATTGGCCAACAACACACCTGAATGCAACCACATCTAACTACTGGAAGCCTCTTTGGTGACAAAAGATTACTAGTTGAGACTCTATATCACCTAGGATATCTCATTAGGATCACCATCATATATTTTAGGATTTCCCACCACACTGGGTTTCAACATCATCCCTCAAATGCCCCTCAATTCCATCTCTCTTTACCTGAACTCTCTATATCAACCTCATCTTTCCAAACCCCTCCCTACTTGGTCCTTCCTTTCTCTGCCCCACCTGTCCCCAGTCCACCTGTAAAATCTATTCTATGTTCCCCTCCTGAGGAGATCTTAGTGTCTCTACTTAGACTTTCTCCTCTATACCTAACTTCTCTGGGTCTATGGATTATAGCTTGGTTATCATTTACTTAATAGCTAATATCCACACAAAAGTGAACACACACAATATTTTTCTGGGTCTGAATTACCTTATTCAGAATGAGTTGTTTTTTTTTTCTTTCTAGTTTTATCTGTTTGCCTGCAAATTTCCTGATCTCATTTTTTAACAGCTGAATAATACTGCAATGAGGAAATATACTATATTTTCTTTATCCAATTTTTCTGCTAAGAGATGTCTAGGTTGTTTTGTTTCCAGTTTCTAGCTACTGTGAACAAATTAGCAATGAGCATAGTTGACCAAATTTCCTTGTGGTAGAATGGAATGTCCTTTTGGTATATGTGCACGAGTAGTATAGCTGTGTCTTGAGGTAGATTGATTACCAACTTTCTGAGGAACCGCAATATTGATTTCCATAGTGGAATATTACAGAATTTTTAAATATTCAAAAAATATGCTAATCATTATTTAGTGGTATGGAAGAAGCATGAGTAAGTTCTAATGTCATTTATATACAACTGAAATTAAAATAAATATTCAGGTATCCTTAAAAGTAGCTATGGTCTTGTGCCTGCATTCTAGCTAGTAAAATCTGAGTGTGTGTGTGTGTGTGTGTGTGTGTGTGTGTGTGTGTATGTGTGTGTGTGTTTTGTGTTGTGGTGGGGTGTTTCTTATCCCTTCTCCTTATACATATTTCACAAACTATAACTCATTCTCATTATTTGTGATGAAAAATGATTGATTCTAAATTCTTGTATGAGAGAATCTAGGGCCCAAATATCTAAATAAAAGATAGTAAAAAGAGTCTATTACCCAAGAAGCTATACTATATTTCATGTGATTAACAAACTGTCTATTTCTCCTCAGTAATTTGGGACTTGATTTCTTACAGCAGCTAACATTACTCTTCAAAATTCATGTGAGTATGTTATAACCAAATCTTGTTCATCACAATTTATTATTTTGGGCATCAATTCTGAATAATGTATATTAATAAATATTAGAATATCTCTGAAGGAACTGGTATTGGAACAAGAACTATGTTTGAGAATCTACAAAGATAACTGTTAAGACAGAGGCAATACATTTTTCTAATTGAGGTTTCATTCATCCATATGCCATACAGATGATGGGAAATTTCTTATTTGTAATGTTGACTTATTTTATCTAAAAACTTAAACTCCTCCCTTATTTATGTTTTCTTTGTTAGTTATTACTTATCTTAATTCAGGTATTAATATGTTCAAAATGGGTGAGTCTCATACTTATTGTTTGGAATTAAAATATTGGAAGAGGAACCCCCAAAGGAATGTTTACTCTACATATTCATGTTTCTGAAGGGGAAAAAACCAACAAGTTAATGCAAGAGATTGATAAAATAGCAATAAAGTGCAACTCTGTTTTTCTCAAATTTGAAATATAGTTATTTCTTTAAAAGCTTAAACATTAACTATTCACTAAAAGTTTAAACATTAACCATACAAAATTATCTATATTTCAAATTTAATGCCTAGACAATTGATAGAATCTAGATAAAATATAATAATCCCTAATATTAAATTTCTCCTATTTCATTCGTTCTAGAAACAATTGACAAAAATATTAGAGATGGCGCCAAAAATATTTTGGAGCTGTTTAGTCCAGGCTGCCTGTCTTGGGGTTTTTATTGCTGCAACAAAACACCAAGACCAAAGACAAGTTGGGAAGGAAAGGGTTTGTTTTGTTTGCATTTCCACCTTACTATTCATCACTGAAGAAAATTAGGAGAGAAACTCAAATGGCAGGATCCTGGGAGAGAAACTCAAATGGCAGAATCCTAGAGGCAGGAGCTAATGCAGAGGTGATGGAGCAGTGCTACTTACTAGCTTTATTTTTGGCTTACTTGGTTGTTTTCATATAGAACCCAGGACTACCAGTCCAGGAATGGCACCACCACCATGGACTGATTCCTCTCCCATTGATCACTAATTGAGAAAAGTGCCTTACAACAGTGTCACATGGAGGCATTGCCTCAACCAAGGCTCCTTCCTCTCTGCTGAGTCTAGCTTTTGTAAAGTTGACACAAAAACCAGCCAGTACAACTGACCCCTTGTCAACTTGACACACAAATACATCACTATTAAAGTACAACATTTCCTTTCTTATTTGTCCCCAAGATCTCACATTAAAAACACAAATAAAATTTAAAATCTCAGAGTCTTTACTAATTCAAGTACATTAAAATTCCATTCTCTTTAAAACATCCAATCTCTCTAAAAATCCAAAACCTCTTTTAAAAATTCAAAGGCTTTCAGCTGTGGGCACCTGTAAAAAACAAATTAAATTAAATACCTTCTTCAACAGGGAAGAGCCAGGGCACAGTCACAATCTGAACAAAGCAAAATCAGACTCTAAGAGTATAAATATAATTCAATGTCACACAATATGGGATTAACAGACAGTCTTCTGGACTCCTCCAAGGAGCTTGAGTCACTTCTCCAGCTTGGCCCTCTGCAGCAAACACTGCTTGTCTTCTAGGCTCTACTAGCTTCACTCTAATGCTCCTGATGTTCTTGTTGGTCATCCCATGGTACTGGCATCTCCAAACACTGGGGTCTTGTGCTGCAACTGGGCTGCACTTTCACTAATAACCTCTTATAGGCTCTCCTCATGGTGCCACGCCTCAACTTCTTTGCATGACTTGGGCCTGCACCTGCCACTGAGGCTTGTCCTCACCAATGGTCTTTCACAGTGCCAATTCCCAGCTGCTCTTCATGACCCCTTCATGCCTTCAAAACCAGTATGACCTGCGTGGCTCTTACACATTACCAAGTCGGGCTGCCAGCATGAGGTACAACCTTGGCAGCCTCTGGAACATCGCTTTGCTGTGCTCTCAGAAAACACTTCCTAGAATACTTGCCCTCAGTGATTCTGGTCTCTTCTTCATCAGTGTTAATTTCTTAGCTCTAGCCAACCAATATCAAGTATCCTAGCAAAGCAAAGTTATGCTTTAATAATTTTGGTATCATTAATCACAGCTGACTATTCAGCCCTAGCTAACCAGAGCCACAGAATCTTAATTCAAAATAACAAATGTCCCCAATGGAGTCTTTATATTTCCCTCTGAAACATCACAAGCAAGGCCTCAATCCTCTGCACTGCTGTCAACATTCTTATTTTCCAAGCTTCCATAGAACATTCCACTGAGCTCTTAATACTCAATGGCTCTTCTAGCCCAAAGTTCCAAAGTCCTTTCACAATCCTCTCCAAAACATGTTCATGCCATAGCAATATCCACTAGGCTGGTACCAAATTGTCTTAGGGTTTCTATTGCTGGGACAAATCACAATCACCTAAAAGCAAGGAGAGGGAAGTGTTTATTTGGCTTACACGTCGACACCACTGTTTATCTTGAGGGAAATCAGTACAGGAACTCAAACAGGGCAGGATCCTGGAGGCTGGAGTTGATACAATGGTCACAAAGGGCTTGCTTTCCTGGGCTCACTCAGTCTGCTTTGTTATATAACCCAGGACTACCAGTCCAGGGATGACACTACCCACCATGGGCTAGGCCCTCTCTCATTGATCACTAATTGAGAAAAATGACTTACAGCTGGATCTCATTTACCCACTGAGCCTCCTCCCTCTCTGATGCCTCTATAGTTTGTGTCAAATTAACAGACAGACAAAATCAGCCAATACCCTTCCCTTAAAGTTTGAGCAGTCCATCTACTCCACCACCTGCGTGTAAGGATCACAGTTCATAGCTTTAATATTCTTGATCATATCAAACCTATATATCAGAGTCTGACATGGGGAACTTTCATTTCTTATTTTTAAATGAACCTAATTACCATATACATTATTTCTCAATAGGAAATTGTTAGCAGTTATGGCCATTTCAAATTTGAATATTAAAGGATTCACTCTACGATATCTGCTTATCTTTTCCATCATGACTATGCCATGTGTTCACCAAAGACATAAAAAGACTATGTATCAATGTCTGTTCTTGAGATAAGTCCAGTTATCTGGTCATGTGATCATAATAAATTCATGAAGCATTTGTACAATTATCTTACAAGTTCTTTTCTATGAGAAATACTGTACCCAAGGTCACTTACAAAAAAATTACAATTAATTACAATTAAATCAACAAGTGCATTGTAGTTATATTTTGTTTGCCTCCTAGGTACTACTAATGTGATATAAGGAATACAATTTCATCATATTTTAACTGTCTGACCATAATTCCATATTATGGCATGTGTTTGGTCCTTGACCTCACTCTACATACAGACAAAATAATTAGAAGTTGATTTCAAGACCATTACCTTAATGCCAAGTATGATGTTTAAACAAATTGTTTACTCTCTTTCTCTCTTTCCATGTCTAAGTAAGAATAACAAAATCTTTTCTTGATATACTAGAGTAATTTTAGACTTACAGAATCCTTACAAAGAGTTTCCATGTATCCTCCATTGTTTTTCTTATTAGTAACAATTTAATCTCAGTACAGTCCATTTATCACCACACAAAATAATGAACAAATATCAATTTTTCATTTCTAAATTCATAATCTTATAGTTTACACAGTTTGAATACTGCTTTTCTTCTCCAGAAACTCTTTTACCATTTTATATTACCTCTAGTTATCATGTCTTCTAGAGTCATCTGTGCCTGTTTCTCCTTGTTTTTGAAGATCTTCATGGCTTTGAGGACTACACGTCATGTATTTCATAGATTGCCCACAACTAGCATTTGACTAGTGGTTTTTCATGATTTGTCTAGGATTACAAAGTTTGAGAAAGATGACATCATCACATCAGTCAAGAAAGCAATTCCTGACATGATTGTGCATATTGATATCTGTGGGTGATTTAACTAAAGATTTATTCAATCCAAATCAATCTATGGCATCTATTTACCCATTCAAAATAATCATTATGTACTTTCATTATACTTTCTATATTTAATTTTAAAAATGGGAATATATTTACTTAAATTTATTTGTTGGAGAAGTATGTATGTATTTTCTGTTCTAATTTTACTTATGTTATTATCATCTAGGATGCCATTTTTATGGACACATGTGAGGTGCAATCACAGATTTTTTTTTTTTGTCTACATTATTTTAGGATAGTGGATTAAATGCAACCTTGTGTGTTCTGCTAAACACCAATGTCTGAATTGGCTGACAATGAAGTGTTCTTTTGAAAGTTTATGTTTCTCAAAGGGTTTTCCAAAGAAAACATCGCAGTATCAGGATTTGTTGTTGATAAGGATCTTAAATAGGACTTCACAGTACAGAGAGCATAAAATAGCATCTGACTTTGATATATTCCGTACATAAAACATATGAAGGCAGTTCTAAGATAGTAAGTTAAGGACAAAATAACCTGATCACAAGCAAAGGTGGGATACTAAGAAACAGTGGGACATGGATGAGAACAGTTCATTCATCATGAACTCATTCTCTTCATTTTATCCCACATGTTGTATAAATACGCGTTTCACTATCACATATGCTTTTCAAACAACCAAAGAGTTCCTTTCAGTGGAAGGTACAGAACTGACAAAAACTAGCCCAGACTTATTGTGCTCTGAAGCCAAGCTATACATGAAAACATTCAGACACAAAGAAATAGGTCCATTTTTAAATCACCATGATGAAATATAGTTTTGAATTTAAGGATTAATTGTAGAAATGTGATTTATAGGGTTACACACACATAAAAGAACCTAATAGTGTGTCCAATATCAGTCAGTATTGTGAAGCTACAGCTAGAAGTTAGCATGAGTTACACATTAACAGAAGTATAATGACAAACTGCCTCTAGTCTACAGTCAAGTCCCATCTGAGGATTCGCTAAGATCTGCATACGAGTTTTCACTTCAGCCATTAGAAATTTAGTCAGAATGATTATTTTTAAATGTTTAAATTATATTGCATTTATGTGTGTATTTACATATGTATTCTGTGGTTAATACATAATATGGTACCCTTTAGAAATTTTGGATTTTTATTGAGCTTATGCTTTACATTGAGACACATTTTCAATGATTTTTTTTTCTTTCAGTTGAATCAGAGCAAATGCCTAATTTACTATGGGATGTGAAATTGTGTTAGTCTTAACACATTTTAAGCAAGAACTGTATGGCTTATGTGTTTGGTCCTTGACCTCATTACACAGTGGCTTGAAATATTTTTCAGACCTACACACTAAAATATGTTCTTCATGTAAACTTTAATGTGGAGTCTGTAACTTAGAATTTCCTTTTTTGTTCAGTGGTTTAAATATAAATTTCCTCACAAGACAAAGGAAACTACCTTAGATTTTGACAAATATGCATTTTTCTATACACTTTCAGTAGGCTCTCTGGATGACACTCATTTCGAAGTAACATCACCACTTGGAAAGCCTGAACTTCTCCACACAAGTCCAGTGCAGTGAGCAGGTTTGTCAAACAAAATTTGACACATATTTGGGCACATAGAAAATCCAATGAAAAAAAAGATTAATACTTCAGTTCACAAATGTTGTTTTTTTTAATTATATCATAACGAAGTAAATCTCCTAAAGAAATACGAAACTGATTTCAAAATAAAGCAAATCTAAATGATAAAAAAGGTCAGATGAAGACAAATGTAAAATAAAAAAAATTATTCTCTTTTATTAGGCTTGTTGTTCATTTTTAGCAACTATTGTTAAATTTCACAATCATCTGCAAGTTTAATAAGTATATGGAATATACAAATGAATGTTCTGCTTCAATTTGCTTTACAGAAGACATAAGAATCTGACTTCTGTTGGACATATCAAAATATTGTATCCAGCAAGACAAATCTATACAGGCCATCTATGAACCCAATTAAATTGTGTAAAAAAGGGAAATACAGGGCATTTAGGATATAACTTTCTAGAAGAACATCATTTCTGCTATTGATTTGCCAAATCCCACAATGTTGAAGGAAAATGCAAGAAACAAATAAAAAAGGAGAGATGCAGGAATAGGGAGGAAGGGGAAGCATGAGTTTGAGAGGGAATACATTAGAGAGGGTAAGAAAAGGAGAGAGAGAAAGTGATGCAAAAGGAGAGGGAGAGATCAAGAAAGAAAGAGAGGGGCTCTTGTTCGATAAGAGCAGGGAGAGACATGAAAAGCCTTTCTATTTGCCTTGTGACTTCTGTGGAGGACTAAATCCCTTATAAATTGCAATTGTAACTGTAATTGATTTCACTCTTAACAAAACATCAAATCCTCTTGGGGAAAAACAAAGGAAAGTGAGATTAGTTCTGAAAACAGGAAAAAAAATTCTCTTTCAATGATTAAAATTTATGCCAGAGGAATTAAGCAGGGTTGGTGCTTTTCCGGATTTACAACGTTTCATTTGTTTCCCCCATTAGCTTTAACTGCTGTGGGAAAATTTAACAACAGAGTTACAGCATGGCTTACAACTACCAGGAGCTTCAAAGATCCAAGAGCAGGAGAAATGCTTTCTTGCAAACTCTGCCCTAATAGGATTACATGGATAACCTCTTTGAATATTTATACCCACTACAAATTAGGTAGGGTGCATAAATGACTTGCTTAAAATGTTGTCATCTAGGTTGAAGGCAATGACAAATAAAGTATGAACATTTGTACGTAGTGAATCATGAGCTTCAAAAAACTTTCTTGAAAATAAGAAGCAAATTCCAATATGCAGATTGTCATATTTATTAAACAAATTGAAAATCCAATTTACAAAATAATAGTATTACACATCAGCTTAGCAGAATATTTGGAAGAATGCGATTCAACAAGTTATGTAAGCAAAAAGCCAAAGTGCCTCACCTAATCTTTTATAATATTTGCTATGAATCATTTTTCACTTCTGAAAGGACAATTATGATACACAGTCAGAATGGTGTCTCTCTCTCTCAGTTCTCATGCATAAAATATAAACTACCAATACATTATTAATGAAAATAATGAAACTGGAAACTAGATCCCAAGATTTGTCAGACTATTGCCCAGTGCCCGAACTGTGTATGTTCAAGTACTTTATATTAGATTTTTTTTTTTTTTTTGAGACAGGGTTTCTCTGTGTAGCTTTGTGCCTTTCCTGGAACTCACTTGGTGGCCCAAGCTGGCCTCAAACTCACAGAGATCTGCCTACTTCTGCCTCCCGAGTGCTGGGATTAAAGGCGTGTGCCACCATTGCCTGCCTTTATATTAGATGTTGACTGAATTTCTTTATCATTGTCCTATGTAATCTAAGACATTATAAAATAACTTGAATTAGGATAAGTGTGTGTGTATGTGTGTGTGTGTGTGTGTGTGTGTGTGTGTGTGTGTGTGTGTGTGAATTTAAAGTTAGGAAATATTTCTTAGTTTACAACCAGCCTAGAGGTGACTTAAATGAAATTAGTTAATATTAGTATTTGATAGTGTTAATCAACACATATTCATCACTTTCATGAGGGACATTTATTTAACAAAGATTTTCAAACTAACTGGAAGTTGTGGTAGTCTGATATTAGGAATAAAGCCCATGTTTCTAAATATTTATTGGTGTCTACATAAGGTGGTATGTATTAAATGCAGATCTTTTCTCATACTAGGTTAGTGCTTTAGAACTCTGCTGTCTCCAGCTACTATTGGTTAAATATATTGTGAAAAATGTACAAATGCTCTATTTCTGTTAAAGCTCATTTAATGTCACATGATTGAAACACAGCATTAGTAGAAAATTGATCACTATATGAACATCAATTCTAATTTCTTAAATCTATTTCTATACTCTCCATATTAACTCTATTTCTATAACTACAATCTTTCTCATAATTTAAACTTGAAAGGTTTATTAAAGTAATATGTTAGTATTTATTAGAATTGTTGGAATAAAACAACTAAAATACAGAGTAGTATTTGACTGTTTTTTATATATTAAGTAGATTTTCAAAGAAAAATCTATTTATTTTTCCCCCAGTGTTTAAGGGCTAATTTAAATTGGCCAACTTTGATGCTAAATAAATCATCCAAACCATCAGTATTTTATAGTGAGATCTCTTTACTTAACTTCAATTTGTGCTATGGTCAGTAAATGGTCAGGGGTTGATGTGCCTCTGTTCACATCAATTTGCTATGTTGCATAATTGCATAGCAAATCCGCACTGTAGTAGCAATGATGAAAGAGGAGGAATTGCTGGAACTATATCTCCACTTTTTGAAGTGAGAATGACCAAGATATACAAACATAAATTTGTAATGAAAGGAAACATTTAGTATCTATTACAGATTACTAATAATATCTTAAACTATGAAACAATAAATTCAATTTCAGGAAATATTCCACATACAATTTAGTCCAAATCAATATTTCAGTGTCCAATGTTCATTCCTCAGTTCCTTGATTAGTTTCACTTCTGCTTCTCAAGACGTTCATTAAAGTACTGAAAGCATATATTCTTGATTTATTTCGTTTAAATTAGTAAATTCAGATATAACAAAATTATCCCAATCATAAAGGTCGATGAGTAATTCATTTAATGAGAAGAATATTCTAGTTCTTGCTCTGCTTTCAAACTGCAAACCTCACCCAAGAGCAATTGTCTTTCACCTTGCCTTGGGGTTGGTGACCTGTTTATGGATGGAGGAAGAATTGCTCTGTCTTTGTTTTTACAAGCTTGGCAGCGTTGTAACTTGGCTCTGGAGAATGGTGATGCCAGTGGCTCCTCCCAAGTTCTGTATACGTATAATTTAGTGATGTCTGGAAGGCTTGCCACGTTCTCACAGGACATAACATCTTCAGAGCTATCAAATTAGTTTAACTCTTGGTTATTCAGCTTACTCATTTAAATCCATATATCATGATTATTACTTTTTTATTATTTCCTTTACTTTTGAGATTATCATACAATTACATCATTTTCTGCTTCTCTTCTTCCTTTTATCCCTCCAACCACTCTTATATACACATATACTGCTTGTGCTGGCTAGTCTGATGTCAACTCAGCACAAACTAGAGTTATCTGAAAAAAAAATAACTGAATTTTCTCAATTGAAAACTCAATTGAGAAAAATGCCTCCATATGATCCAGTTGTAAGGCATTTTCTTAATTAGTGATCTACACACACACACACACACACACACACACACACACACACACACACATATATATATATATATTATAGTACAACCTGCTAAGTCTTTATAATTTTACTTGTGTGTGTGTGATTTCAGGGATGACCATTTGTAATTGGATAGTGAATTCACTTACTCTCCCTGTTCAAGGCATTTCCCATTTGCCTACACTTCTTTGTGTAAGGCTAAGGCCTCCTGCATTTTGCCTTGCACACATTAGCATGTGTACTGTTAGCTAACATGAACCATAAAAACAACCAGATTGGTATAATAACACTAAAGGTTTAAGACTTTAGTGACAACCAAAAATATTGCTAATTGACCTTAAGACTAACTCAATAAGAAGGAAAGCAAGCTTTGGACCAGAGGACTTGCTAACTACTCAGGACTAGAAAAGTCATGGATCATGGAGGAGACTCTTGAACTACTACTTTTCCAAACCAACATAATCTCTATCTTGTTATTTTTTGTTCTTGCTCTTTTGGGCGGGCCTGCCACCCAGCTCCCAAATAAATCACACACAGAGGCTTATTCTTAATTGTAAATGCCTGGCCTTACCTTGGCTTGTTCCTTGCCACCTTTCCTTAAATTATCTAGTCTGCCTTTTGCCTCTGGGCTTTTCCCATTCTCTTATGTCTGTAAATCATACTCTTATTCCATGGCTTGCTGTGTAGCTGGGTGGCTGTCCCCTGGAACCCTCTTCCTTCTCTGGCTACTTTTCTCTTTTTTCCTCCCATATTTCTTCTTCTATATCTTCACTCTGACTGCTAGCCCTACCTATCCTTTCTCCTGCCTTGCTGTTAACTCTTTAGGTCTTTATTTAGGCAGGCACAATAACACAGCTTCACAGAGTTAAACAAATGCAACATAAACAAAAGTAACATACCTTAAAATATTATTATATAACATTTTCCCCTTTTGTCTAAATAAAAATAAACGTTTTAACTTAAACATAGTACAACAAAAACAATCACATTTATAATATTCTGTTTATTTGTAGTTAGTGTATTCAAAGAAAATAATGCATTATCTATCTTATGTTTTACACCTAACTTACTTTCTATCATAACTAAGAAAAATTGAAACTATAACTATCTAGTCTTCAACTTCATCACAGACCAGAAAGATGTAATATATCGTATAACAGAGACATTTGGGTGCTTGGACAGTCACTCAAAGTTCCTCTGCAATGTTGGGGCGTCCATATTCAGCCTATAGACCCAAAATATCTGGCAAATTTTTCAGTGAAGCACGAAATTTGAAGGACTGTCCTGACTTGCATTGGCAAAGTTCAGCAGGCACTTTTCTCTGTGTCCTGTAGAATATCTGGCAGACTCTTCTGTAAAGCAGGGATTTTGAAGGACTGTTCTATCATGTTTTGGTAAAATTCAGCAGTCTTTTCCCTGTGTGTCCTGAAAGTCCACTCTGCACAACATATTGTCAGCAGTCAAATTGCATGAACAGTTTTTTTGCCCAGTGGCTAACTTTGCCACATGAAAACAAACTCCATAAGGAGTTCCTTCAATGGCCATCATCTTCTCTGAAGTAAATTGATGCTACCAGAAGCAGATGTGTCTCATTGTTACAAAAAACCTTAAATTAACAAAACATTTTAGATGCTATATTCTGTAGGTCTTTGAAAAGTTTGAAGACCATTTATCTAGCAAAAATGTATCTCTTATATGATTTGGAAAGCATACCTAACATATCTATAATTTCATTGTTATAAATGACTAACCACTAACCTATGTTCCTGACTATCCTATATAGTTTATAATAATAGCTTTCAAAAGCTAGAACTTCACCATACCTTTCAATGAACTGCATAGGCACAATACCTCAAACAAAAATAGAAACGTACATACAGTCTGTGGACAAAGTATCTTTAGGGTCCTGGGAAGACTATTTTGAGATAATGACCAAGTCCTTGGGAGACCAGCAGTAACCATTACTAATAGATATCACCTGTCAATATTCAGGAGTTCTCCCTTGATTAAACCTGATCTATATTAACCATGAAGAAACCTACAACCTCTTGTCTCCTGTGTGGAAAAAAAATTCCAAAGCATTTTTTTTTGATTTGACAAATATATTTTTTGACTTTTTAAAAGTTAAGACATTCCTAAAGTATATAGACTGATTTAATTCAACAGTCCCCCTTTCAGTTCCAGGTATCTTTGCAACTGTTCTTTGCTTTTCAACAATCAATAAACTCAAATTCAACACAATAACATATAGTATTCAGACTCTGTTGCACAAATTCCTAAAGGTATTTAAATAAAAAAAAAACTGGAGCCAAATATTGGTGTGAAAGCTGAAATTTCAGAGAGGCAAAAGAATAAGTCACTAGAGAAACTTCTCCCCACTACTGAATCCTCAGGTCAAATGGAAGGTGAGGTCCTATCTCCACAAATTCTCAGACTGCAAGCTTCTGTGTCCTCAGCCGAAAAGTGTCTAGTTCCTGTCTCCTCACACCTTATATACTTTTCTTCCCAAAGCCATATAACTTTCTTCATAGTGCTGGGATTAAAGGCATGTGTGCTTTCCAAATACTGGTAGAAAAGGCATGAGATCTCAAGTTCTAGGATTAAAAGTGTGTGACTCTCTGCCTGGCTCTCTTTTTCTCCTAGACTGAATCAATCTCATGTAGTCCAGGGGGGCTTTTAACTCACAGAGATCCAGCTAGATCTCTGCTTTCCAAGTTCTGGGATTAAAGATGTGTGCCACTACTGCCTGACCTCTATATTTAATCTAGTGGCTGGCTCTGTCCTCTTATGCTCAGGAAAGCTTTATTTGATACACAATGTATCACCACATCCCCCCCTTTATTTGTCTAAAATAATAAAATGTTATAACTAATTGCCCGTCAACCAAAGAATTGATAAAGAAAATGTGGTAAATATACACAATGGAGTACTACTCAGCAGGAAAAAACAATGACAGAATGAAATTTGCAGGCAAATGGATGGAATTAGAAAATATCATCCTGAGTGAGGTAACCCAAACCCAGAAGGACAAACATAGTATGTACTCACTTATAAGTGGATTCTAGATATAAAGCAAAGAACAATCAGACTGCAACCCACAGAACCAGGGAGTCTATATGGCAGGGGGGACCCTAGGATGACTGTGGCTTAGAATAAGTTTTGGTTTTACTCAAAAAAAAAAGTAAATTTATATATAATAAGTATATACAACATATATAGTCAAGAATTACATTAACAATGTCCAGTATATTAACATTTGTCAGATTCAGAGAAAATACTCCATTATTTATCCTATTTGGGTGAGTCAAAAACATTGTACCTGATTCACATTCTACTCTAACTTGTATTACCAACTCAAAACTACCTTTTGACGTCTTCCAAACTTACACACTTTATACCTCTTTAGTGAGATTCTATTCTGAATTTGTTAACAAGGAAAACTATAACAATAACTAGTCTTGAACTCCCTTGGGGACCCAAGAAGGAAGTAAAATTACCTAAGTAAGCAAGAGGTGCACAAAGTGACTTCCCAAAAATATGAGAAATAACAGAAACAGCTGCCTGCCTGGGCAGTCACCAAAGGTTCCTCTGCAACATTGGGGCATCAATCTTTGGCCTACAGGCTTATCATATCTGACAGACTTTTCTGTGAAGCAGGATTTTCTGAAGGGCCTTCCTACCTTGTCCTAGAAAAGTATGACAGTGCTTTCTTTTTTGCCCTGCTTGTCTATTTTTGGAGAGCATAATGTTAGCAGTCAAGGCAAGGATACTGTCTTGCCCAGTTGCTAACTTGCCCCCAACGAAGTAAACTCCATATGGAGTTTCTTCCATACCTATCATCTTATCTGAAGTAAATGAGTGCTGCCAGGAGCAGACATGTCTTATTGTCATGAAAAAAAAAAAGAATCTATGTTATTGAAACATCTATATGCCATATTCTGTAGATCTCTGAAGTGTTTGAAGACAGTCTATCTAAAATATATTGCTGTTTGAACTTGAAAATATACCTAACATGACTACAAGTTTAATTGTAATGACTGACTGCTAACTTTCATTTCTTTATATCTTAATTAGTTGGTAATTATAACTTTCAAGAACTAGTAATTTGCATTACATTGTTAAATGAGCTGTATAGGTACAATACTTTGAACAAGAGGAAAAATGTATATATAGTATATTCTAACAAAATTAATCTCAAGTTTTTATCAATATCCACAATTTGTATACAATATACAAAAATCCAATCCAATGTAAAACACATGAAGTTAGTAGTTGCTTTTTTAAAGTAGATTAAATAATCTACCTTTTTATTCTATCATTTCTATTTTTTCAGAGTAGATTTTTTAATCTACCTTTTATCTTACTATATCTATATCATTTTATTTTTTTTCTTTTCAAAACAAGAACCCTGAATCTAATCTGCTATGTTTAGCTTTTCTTTTTTGATCATTACCAATAACAACTTACAACCAACCACAAAAACAATGACAAATATCCATAACTCATTGAACAATTCAAACTATACACCCTACCTTTTGGGAATGTGGGTGTCATGTTCTTAAAATTACTCCCTGTTGTCTGGGGAGGAAGGCATCTTTAGGGGATCCTGAAAAGAAAAGTCTGTGGTTAATTGTCAAGTCCTGGGAGAGGTAGCTGTACCATTTGTTGTTCACTCTCAGGATAATGAGAAAGTGTAGGGCCTGTCTTGATTCGTGGATAGTGTAGTCTGTGAGGCTGGATCATCTCAGCTAGACATCTCAAAATGGTTCTGAGCAGTTTGTAGTCCAATGCCAATCTTTACTTGGTGTTTGTCAGTTTAGGGGTGATATCATCATCCTGATGGACTCTTATTGTGGGGCCCATCATCCTTTTGGAAACTTCAAAGGTTGCTGTTTGGCATGGTTGTGGTTCAGTGCAGATAATCTTTTTCATCAGACATTTTTTTTTAATTTGTCCTTTTTCTTTAGATGTTCCATTTGCCCAGTGTTCTTCAGATTCCTTAGCTGGATACCTTCATTCTCCTGAAAGACGGAAAACAAAACCCTTCCCCAAACCTAATTTTGGGGAGGTTCCCTTTTGGCACATTATATCTGATCAAATGAAAAGTGTTTGTTAGTCGTATTAGTTAGTTTAGATTGAATACTCATGCTGATTGATGAATTACCACTTATTCTAATTAAGAGATCTCTCTTGTTCAGATCAAACTTTTATCCATTTTGATGGTATCCATAGCTTCTCTTCTCCTGTGGAAAGAAAAGCAAAAGCCTCTTCCCCAATGAAACATATATCCTGGTTTCCATTCTGAGGTCAACACATCTTTAAAGTGTGCAGGTTGATTTAATTCAGTAGTCTTTTTTTTTTCTATTATCCAATGACTCTCTGCAGCTATTGTTCCTTTCTCATTAGCACTGAGAAAATTGAAAGTTAATACAGCATTATATAATCTAATTCTTGGTGTCTTCATTACCCCTTTCTGTTTTTTTAGCATATCCTTTAGAGTTCAGTTTGATCTTTCTATGAATGCTTGACCTATAGGATTGTGTGGTATACCTATAATATGCATTATATTGCAATAAAAAAAAACTGTTTCATTTTGCCAAAGACATATGCTGGAGCATTGTCAGTCTTAATTTAGACAGGTATACCTATGATGGTCATAACTTCTAGCAAATGCATGATTACAGAGCCAGTCTTTTTGGAACTCAGAGCAGTTGCCCACTGAAATCCTGAGTAAGTATCAATGGTGTGGTACACATATTTTAGTTTTCAAAATTCTGCAAAATGAAACACATCCATCTGCCAGATTTCATTCCTTTGAGTAGCCATTGGTTTACTTCCTGTAGGTAATGGAGTCTGATTGTATGAAAAACAAGTAGGATATTTCCTTTGCTTGTTGCCAGGTTATGAAAAAATCCTTTTAAAACACTTACTATTGACATCATTTTTTTATGAAACTATGAAGCCTCCAGCACATTTCCTAACAGTAATTGATCAATCTTGTCATTACCTCATGCTAGATGGCCTGGCAGACCCATATGGGATAAGATTTGTGTTCTATATAAAGTATTATTCCTTTTCTTGATTATTTCTTGTAACTGAATAAATAACAAAGTTAATTCTGATTCATTGTATAAATTCTGCAGTTTCAATACATAAGATAACTCTTTTTGCATATTGAGAGTAGGTAACTAAGTTGAGAGGTTCTGTAAAATCCACTAATACCATCAAAATGGCATATTATCCTGATTTTTAGACACAATTATAAGGACTTTGAACCACTTTACTTAAATTTTCTGATTTGTAACCTGCCTTTCCTGATTGGTTTGCATCAGTATAAAATGTCAGGATCTAGATATTGGTGTTTCACATATAAAGCAAGGCAGGATCCAGTTAGTTCACTTTATAAATTTAAATCTCTTGCATTTGGGATATTTTTTGCTAAACTCTCCAAAAAATTACTTCAAGCTCTTTGTCAATGTTCACCTTCTGCCCATAATTAATAAACTTCATCATTAGTAAACGGTACTATAATGTCTGCTGAATGTATTCCTGCTAACTGACAAAGTCTCATTTTTCCTTTTAGAATCAACTCAGATATCTTTTCCACATAAGTTTCTAATTTTTTACTCTGTTTATGTGGTAAAAAGATCTATTTTATGATAGTATCTTCCTTCTGCATTAATATTCCTGTAGGAAAATGCTTAGAGAGCAAAATAACCAAAATACAATCAAGCTTTGGATCCAAATGATCCACATGTACATCCTCTATTTTCTTTTCCACTGAAGATAATTCTCTCTCAGCTTCGGCTGACAATTCTTTTGGACTATTTAAGTCCTTGTCACCATCTAAGGTTTTGAATAAATTACTCAGTTCATCATATTTTATCCCAACAGTGGGGCTTAGAAAATGTCTACTAGATATCTTTGAAAGTCATTAAGACTCTGCAATTAATCTCTTCTAATTTGCACTTATGGGTCTAAATTTTTGCAGACCTATTTAATATCTTCAATAATTAATAGAATCTCCTCTTTGTATTTTTTTTTCAGGAGCATTTTTTAATCCCCGAAAAGGTAAAATTTTCTTTACTTCTTCAAACATTCTTTCTAAAGTATCTACATCTGAATTAGTTAGTAAAATGTCATCCATGTAATAGTAAACTATAGGTTGAGGAAATTGTTTACATATTACTTCCAGTGGCTGTTGCATAAAATATTTGCACAGGTTTGGGCTATTTAACATTCCCCTGGGAGAACCTTGCATTGATAACTCTTAACAGGCTGAGAATTAATTTAAGTAGACACTGTGAAAGTGAATTTCTCTTTGTCTTTTTCTTGTAAGAATATTGAGAAGAAACACTCTTTTAAATTGATAACTATAAGAGGCCATCATTTAGATAATAGAGAAAGTGAAAGAATTCCAGATTGTAGAGAGCCCATTGGCTGAATTATCTTGTTAGCAGTTCTTAGATACGTTACCATTCTCCACTTACCAGATTTATTTTTAATAACAAATACAGGAGAATTCCAAGGGCTGACTGATTCTTCAATACGCTGAGCAATTAACTGCTTTTTTTCAGCTGTTCTAAGGCCTGTTGTTTCTCTTGTGTTAAAGGCCATTGCAGAGCCCATATAGGCTTGTCTGTTAACCATTTTAATGGTAGGGTTGTTTGTGTCTTTGAAAGATCAGCAGCTGTTGTGCCCAGTTCTTGTAACAATCTGAATGGTTAGTGACTGTTCTTTATAATATCTTCTATTATTTTTTCCAAAAAAAAATTTTAGTTTACAGGTTGTTTCTGAGATTGGAGGAATGTTAATCTGGATATTCCTTTGTTGTAACAAATCATGTCCCCATAAATTCATAGCTTTATTAGCCACATATGCCTTTAATTTTCCTCTCTGTGCTTCTAGCTCTATACATTCAACCCATCTTGTGCTCTGTTTCACTTGAGATAATTTTCCAATCCATAAAAGCTGAATATTTACCTCCTAAAGAGGCCAATTTGGATGCCAAGATTCTGGTTCAATTATTGATACATTTGCACCTGTGTCTACAAGATCTTCAATGAAAACATAATTTATTCCTATCTTTAATTTTGGTCTGTGTTCATTTACAGAAGTTTGTGAAGCAAGAACCTGAAGGATCATCTCGCCTTGCAAAGATCAGTGGTCACATTGCTATGGGTCCTGCATGTCCAGTCGACACATTTTGTCAAGTAGTCCAGGCAAGAACAGTCTCTTACCCAAATGGCTATTTTTGCCAAAAAGAAGATAAATTCCATATGGAGTGTCTTCAGTGCCCATCATCTTCCCCTTTGAAGTAAATCCGTGCTGCCAGGAGCATACATATCTCAATGTCCCCAAAAGTCTAAGTTTTTAAAATGTTTTATATGCCATATTCTGTAGGTCTTTGAAGTGTTTGAAGATTACCTACTTAATCTAATTACATCTATGTATACCTAGAAAACTTAACATGGCTATGAGTTTGACTATCATAGAAGACTAATTATTAACCTGTATTTCTTAATTAACCATTACAATTTAAATAAGCTGCACAAACATAGTACCTTAAACAATAGTAGAAATATACATAGAGTATAATAAAATTAACTTTAAATATGTATCAATAAACTAAAATCTATACCAATGTAAATCAATTTAAACAAGGTTTCCATCCTTTTATCCTATCATATCTATATCCTATATTTCCATATTATATCCCCCTTTCTTCTTTTAGAAAGATATTAACTATGACCAATAACAATTTTTAATGAACAACTAAACAAAGACAAACATCCATCATCCATTTTTTGGGAAGGTGGGCATAGTGGTTTGAGTTACTTCCTGCTGTTAAATAGCACTGTATTCTTATGGAGATCTTAAGAAAATTAAGAATTATGTTTAAGTCCTGACTGAAATATTCTGTGAGGCTGCATTGTCTGAGGCAACCTTTTTGAAGTTGATTTGGATGTTGGATCATCTGGGCTATGGCTGTCACTGGAGACCTTCAGGAGGTCTTGGTTGAATGATCCATATTAGCTTGGAAGCAATCCACAAGTTCTCATCTTCTTGTGGAAACAAAAGCAGAACCTCTTTTCCAAAGCAACATATCCTAAGACATAAATTTTGAAATCAAGATATCTTTAAAATATACATATTGATTTAACTCAGCAGCTTTTACAATCAAGTGTCTCTCTGCAGTTAAAAATCCTAAAAACAATATAATCCAGACTCCCTGTGTAACATCCATCTTAATGTGGCTCATTTTTTATGTTACTTTTACTGTCTCTTTAAAGATTTTATTTCTTAAAAGCATTTCTTTATGTAACTGTCTATATTCATTTTCTTCTCTCTTCCAAGCCTACATACATTTTTACACACACTGTAAACCATTTAAAGTCTTATTCCATCTGAATCTGCCTTATTGTGAATCTATTGCTTTATACCTTAGTGGTTAGTACTGAAGCAGTAGCCTTGGCTGCTGACTACCCATCTTAGCTTTTCAATATGGTAGTGGTATGTTTACTGCCAGCTCTGGCTCTGGGAGCCATGTGTACCACCAACTCTCAGAAGCAGTGGGTCTATGCTTCTATCAAAGCAGTGTGTAGCCCAGAAACCTGTGTGAGAGCCATTTGGAGATGTTACAACCTCTATGGTCTTGCACTTCTGCTTATTAGTTCCCTTGTCATGTTTACTGAAAGTTTCTTCTAAGGCCTGCAAACGAGCACCTAGGGTCTGTTCTATGGAGTGAACCTCCTCTTTGGCGAGGGACTCCAGATTTCCCATGGAATCATCGAAGTTTTTATGTTCCTCAGAAACACATGACTTCATGGACCTTATCTTATCAATTAATGATAATCTTTCTTCCTTATATAGTGTCTGGAGAGTTAGTGTTCTGTCCATTAAATATTCACATTTATTATCAATAAGATCAATTTTTGATACAAGCTTGTTTTGTAAATCCTGATCAGCAGATTCCAGAGAAAGAATATTTTTCTGTAAGCCTTCATTGTTATTTTTATTTATTTATTTATTTATTTATTTATTTATTTATTTATTTATTTATTTATTTTGGTTTTTCGAGACAGAGTTTCTCTGTGTAGCTTTGCGCCTTTCCTGGAACTCGCTTTGGAGACCAGGCTGGCCTCGAACTCACAGAGATCCACCTGCCTCTGCCTCCCAAGTGCTGGGACTAAAGGCTTGCGCCACCACCGCCCGGCCGTTATTTTTGAAAGCCTGTAAATCCTGGTTAGCAGATTCCAGAGAGAGAATATTTTTCTCTATGGTCTCATTGCTATCCATTAAAGCAGATTCCAGAGATAGAATCTTTTTCTGTAAGCCATCATTGTTAGTTTTGAAAGCCTGTAAATCCTGGTTAGCAGATTCCAGAGAGAGAATCTTTTTCTCTAAGGTCTCATTGCTATCCATTAAAGCAGATTCCAGAGATAGAATCTTTTTCTGTAAGCCTTCATTGTTATTTTTGAAAGCCTGTAAATCCTGGTTAGCAGATTCCAGAGAGAGAATCTTTTTCTGTAAGCCTTCATTGCTCTCACTTAAAGCCTGTATCAGTCCCAATAATGACTCATCTTTGTTCTTGTTATTAAACCAGTGTTTGAACACTGTGTGGATTATTACAATGAATGCCAAAATGGTACAGGCCAGATATGCCTTAGGAAGGTCGTGTACTTCTAGGAAGATGTCATTCATCATACAGGCAAAAAAGTTTTCAAATTCTTGTGAGGTAATGTTGTCAGCCATATTACAAGAATTACTCAAAATTTGTTAGTCAATTTTAAGGTGTAAAATTATCAAGTACTTTTACTTGAAACAATATGCTTACCTTTCGTGGTTTTCGAGGGTGTAGTAGCACTTTTCGGCCAGCAGGTGGCATTGGTACAGCTCCAAAGCAGGGCCTGCCGGTGATCTTGACTGACTGCAGCTCGCTGGAGTCAAGATGGCAGGAGCCGGTGCCTGTGCCAGCACTCAGGAAGCAGGGGAGTATCTGGGGCTAAGCTAGGGAACTGAGACCGGACTAGCTGCTCCCTTTTTCAGGAATGGAACCATGTAGGCGTTCCCTGGTTATATGAAACTTTGCAGGCAGGTTTAGGTACCCTGCTAGCCAGGGAGGAGGCTGAGGGCAGGAGCCACCCAGGCCTTTGGAATTTGCCCTACTTGAGCGCCAGATATGCCTGCTTGATCAACTGGACATGCAGGATCCATAGAAAGGTGACCACTGAACTTTGCTTGACAAAATGGTCCTTCAGGTTCCTGCTTTACAGAGGAAACTGCCAGACATTCTACAGGACACAGAGAAAAGTGAATAAGAGACTCTAGGCCTATGGGCTGAAGACAGATGCCCCAACTTTACAAGAGAACTTTGAATGACTGTCCAGGCTGCCAGCTGTCTCTGTCTACCCTACAAGACTCCCGAAAGTTGTTTGCATCCTTCTCCCATTTCTCAGGTAGTATTATTTCCTTCTGAGGTCTTTGATGTGATTAAAGACTAGATACTTACAATTTTCCTTAGTTATCATGAAAGATAAGTTAGATATAAAACCTTAAACTCACAAATACAAGAGAGATACCTTCTTTTATATTGTAACTATAATTCTTACTCGATAATTATTTTGTTATATGTAATATTACTATCTTGAAGTTAAAACCTTTCTTTTTGAAAGAGAAAAAAAGGGGAAGTGCTGTGGATATCGTTCTATATAAATAAAGTACTGATTGGCCAGTGCCCAGGCAGGAAGTATAGGCAGGACAAGGAGAGAGGAGAATTAAGGGAGGAAGAAAAGGGAGACCAGCTGGAGCCACCGCCAGGACAAGGAAGATGTAAAGTACCGGTAAGCCACGAGCCACGTGGCAAAGTAAAGATTAATAGAAATGGGCTGAATATAAGAGTGAGAGCTAGACAATGATAGGCCTGAGCTAATGGCCAAGCAGTTTAAATAATGTAAGAGTCTGTTTATTTTATAAGTGGGCTCTGGGACTGGTGGGACTTGGCGATGGGAGCTGGAGAAAAATTCTCTAGCTACGGAAACCTCTCTTTTTTTTTTTGTCTGTATCAGCAAAGACTAAATCCACTATGCAGAGTAATGTGTAGCATGGAGATTCCTCTGTGTACCTTGATGGGAATCCACCACTTTGCAGGTCAAGCCTGCGTGCTACAAACCCACAAAGCATGCAGTATGAGGGTGGCCTGAGAGAGACAACAAGGAAACTGTTTTTAGCTTCATTTTAGAATCTTTTTATTTTTAAAACTTTCTCAGGTTTTAGGTGGAAACTCTTTTTTTTTTAATTTTTATTTTGCAATACAATTAAGTTCTACATATCAGCCACAGATTCCCGCCCCCCTCACCTTCCCCCCAGCCCATCCCCCATTCCAATCTCCTCCAGGGCAAAGCCTTCCCCACAGACTGAGATCAACCTGGTGGACTCAGTCCAGGTAGGTCCAGTCCCCTCCTCCCAGGCCAAGCCAAGGGACCCTGCATAGGCCCCAGGTTTCAAACAGCCGACTCATGCAATGAGCACAGGATCCGGTGCCACTGCCTGGATGCCTCCCAAACAGATCAGGCCAATCAACTGTCTCACCCACTCAGAGGGCCTGATCCAGTTGGTGACCCCTTAGCCATTGGTTCATATTTTATGTGTTTCCGTTTGTTTGGCTATTTGTCTCTGTGCTTTATCCGACCTTGGTCTCAACAACTCTCTCTCATATAAACCCTCCTCATTCTCGCTAATTGGACTCCAAGAGATCCACTGCTCGTGGGAATGCAAGCTTGTACAACCACTTTGGAAATCAATATGGCGATTTCTTAGAAAATTGGGAATCCATCTCCCCCAAGATCCAGCTATACCACTCTTGGGCATATACCCAAGGAATTCTCAACCACACCACAAGAGCACTTGTTCAGCTATGTTCATATCAGCATTGTTTGTAATAGCCAGAACATGGAAACAACCTAGATGCCCTTCAACTGAAGAATGGATAAACAAAATGTGGTACATATACACAATGGAATACTACTCAGCAGAGAAAACAATGACATCATGAGGTTTGCAGACAAATGGATGGATCTAGAAAAAATCATCCTGAGTGAGGTATCCCAGACTCAGAAAGACAAACATGGTATGTACTCACTCATAGCAGGATACTAGATGTGGAACAAGGATGACTGGACTGCTACTCACAACACCAGGCAGGCTACCTGGAAAACAGGACCCCAAGAAAGACACGGGGATCGCCCAATGACAGAGAAATGGAATGAGATCTACATGAACAGCCTGGACATGAGTGGGGGTAGTGAAGGGCGAGGGTCGAGGGAAAGAGAGCTTGGGTGAGTGGGAGATCCCAGCTGGATCAACAACAGAGAGGGAGAACAAGGAATAGGAGACCATGGTAAATGAAGACCACATGAGAATAGGAAGAAACAAAGTGCTAGAAAGGCCCACAGAAATCCACAAAGATACCCCCACAACAGACTGCCGGCAATGGTCGAGAGACAGTCCGAACTGACCTACTCTGATGATGGGATGGCCAAACACCCTAATTGTCATGCTAGAAACCTCATCCAACTACTGAGGGATCTGGACGCAGAGATCCATGACTAGGCCCCAGGTGGATCTCTGGGAGTCCAATTAGTGAGAATGAGTAGGTGGAAACTCTTGTCTCACATTTTGGCACCAGGAAACCATGTGGTATTGACACAAATCCAGACATATTGATCAACGGAACTGAATCGAAGACCCAGACTAATTCCACATATCTATGGACACCTGATTTTATTTCATAAAAAAGCCAGAAGTACACAACGGAAAAGGAAGGCATCTTCAACAGGTACTGACATGGAGAATAATGCAAATAGATTTATATTTATCACTGTGCACAAAACTCAAGTCCAAGTGGATCAAAGACCTCAACACAAAACAAGATACACTGAACCTGATACAAGAGAAAATGGAAGAACTTAAAAAAAATCACCCTGAATGAGGTAACCCAGACCCAAAACATCAAGCAAGGTATGTACTCACTTATATGTGGATATTTGCTCTAAAGTAAAGAATAATCTTGTTCTAATCCAGAGACCCAGGGGGGCTAAGTGACAAGGAGGGTTCAAGAGGGGACCTATGGATCTCCCTGGGAAGAAGAAATCAAATAGATTTTAGGGTGCACTTAGGGTGGGTGGGGATGGGAACAGAAGGGATCTGACAGAGGTGGGGGATGGAGGGAGAGACAACTGGAATTTGGGGAGATTTAGGGGGCAATGTGAAAGTGTAGTGCAATTGAAACTCCCTTGAATCTCCAGGGGTGACCCTAGCAAGGACTCCTATTAATGGGGTGTATGGAGCTTGGACTACCTATCTTCTGTAATTGTACAAGACTTCTACTAGTGGGATAGGATATCTCCTGATCACAAAACCTTTGACCTACAATTTGTCCTGCCTTCAAGATGTGCTAGAGCAATCATGGCACAGAACTTGTGGGAGTAGCCAACAAATGACTTGTACAATTTAAGGTCCAAGAGAGGGAGCAGTTTCCACCTAATGCTGCCGGGGTGACCAGGAACCAGAGACTGGATAACCCAGAGACTTAGAATAGAACCAAATATAACTTGGGGGGAAAAAGTCAATAAAATGATTCCCAACGATATTCTGCTATACTCATATATCAGTACTTAGCCCAGTTGTTATCAGAGAGGCTTCATCCAGAAACTGATAGGAGCAGATGCAGAGACCACCAGCCAAAGATTAGGCAGAGCTCAGGAAATCCCAGGAAGAAGTAGAAGAAGGATTTTAGCACCCAGAGGTTTAGAGAACACTATGAGAACTCAGTCAATAGAATCAACTAAGCAGGGTTCATAGGGGCTCTCAGAGACTGAAGAGAAAATAATGAATCCTGTATAAATATGACCTAGGTCATCTTCCTATGTGTTATGGTTGTGAAGCTTGGTGTCCTTGTGGGACTCTGAATGTGGGAGTGGGTGTGTGGTTTTTTGTTTTGTTTTGTTTTTTTGTTCTTTTGACCCCTTTCCTTGTACTGAGATATCTCATCCAAACTTGATATGAGGGTTTGTGCATAGACTTATTTATAATTTGTTATGCTGTGTTTGGTTGATATTCCTGGGAGGCTTGCTCTTTCCTGAAGGGTAACTGAGGAGGAGTGGTTCTCAGGGAGAGAAGGGGTTGTGGTAGAGAATGGGAGGAGTGGAGGAAGGGAAAATTGTTTTTAGGATGTATTGTATGAGAGAAGAATAAATAAATAAAACAAAATGAAATCTGCATCAAAACCAAACCAAACCAACCAACCAACAAAAACAAAACAAAACAAAAAATCCCTTCAACCAATCAAAATTCAGATTTGTGGAAGTCAAACCTATTGGATATATCTAACATCTATAAAAACATTTCCATATCTAAGTGTGATCATTGCTGAAAAAGGTTGGAAATACTTTATGAACCAGAGGCTTGGGGAGTTTACTGTGAGATTGTCAGTCTCCTGCTAATGTCAGAAACTACAGCTATAAAGCATCACCACCACGACAACTTAAATATGAGCTAAACAATTACTATTATTTTAATATGATATTTTTGTTAATCTGACAAATTCACACAATATTTTTTATCATATTCACCATAGTCCTCCCCTTATCCCTCCTACATCTACACACCATCTTCCTACCCTCTTATAACTTGATTCCTTTTTTCAAATAACCATCTGAATCCAATTTGTTGGTGTCTATGGAGGCATGTGTGTGGGGCCATCCTGTGGTGCTTGGTCACCTTACCCCAGGACACAATCTTAAAACAAACTGACTCTCCTTCCCCCAGAACCTATCAATTAAAAGCAGCTCCTCTGAGGTTCTCTACCCTGCCTGCTACAGTGCTGCCAGTCTTGATCTTTTGCAGGTCTTCTGCAAGTTACCACAGATGATATGAATCTGTGAATGCAGTGATCTTGTAAACACACACACACACACACACACACACACACACACACACACACATACACACACACACACACACACACGACAAACAACCCACTGCCCCAAACAAACAAACCACAATTTTTCTCAGGTTGTTTTTGCATTCTGGCTCTTAAAATCTTTCTCTGTCCTCTATATTTATAATGGTCCTCATGTCTTTGGGCAGGCAGGTTGATAGATATTTCATTTGTGGCTGAGCACTCTACTAACACTTATTCTCTGTGCCGTGATTAGTTGTAAGTTAACGTGCTAAACACTTGAGCACTGCTCAAAAAAATATTTTCAGATAATATCTAAAACTTGCACTAATCTGAACTCAAATTATTATTAAAATTTTTATGACTAACAATTACTCAGCAAAATTAGATTGGACTGTTCATGAAAAGCAAATTCATATACTTACATAACTTGTTTTTCATGAATATCACTTTATCTCCAATATTTTTAATTGAACTGAAATACATGGTTATCATAGTAAAAACATTTAAATATATTGCATTTGGCCATCACCTTCCATGAATCCTAAGTTTGTTGCTTAGTTAACCAACTGGAAATGTAACATATTTAAATAAAAATTTGTATCAGTTTGAAATAATAACAGACATTTAAATTCTCATTGTTTTCTGAACAACAACACATAACTGGTATTTTCATTGCTGGTAATATATCTGATGCTGTCAGTGTCCTCCAGATACTTTACAGTATATGGGAAAATGTTTATAGCTGCAATTCAAATAGTAACCATTTCATATAAATTGTAGGCATCTGTAGATTGTGGTATGAAGGAATCCCATAACCAACTCTGTGACTACAGACATAGAGAAATGACTGCACCTGTTCATGTTGGTAGGTTTGTGTTTTCATACAATGTTAAAATAATTTGGTATAGGTGTTTAATGTTTAGGAACAATCTTAAACTTAATTTAAAAAGGAGTGCATAATTGCTTAGCTAGATTGCCCACTGAAGAACTAAAATTGAAAGTATATCATGCATCACATTATCAAAGAAATAATAAATTCAACCCAGGACTAATTTTCTGCATCCTGTGATAAACTTATGATCTCTTTTCACAATGATTGTACAACCTGAGAATAACTAGTATTCTACCCTTTCTACCAAATCTGCCATATAGGACTACAACTTTAAGAGTGTTCTACTTGTTTCCCGGGAGTTCTGCTTTGACCAACCTCCCAAGTGCAGTATTTAAATAAGAAAGTTCACTGTTAATAATTTTTAAATTAACAAAGCATAGTACAAAATTATAAACTTTTAGACTGATGAAAACTACTCTGTGAAGTTACAGGTCACCTTATCATTTCAGTTGTCCTGATTAAAACTATCTACCACCCAGAAAGGAAGTCTTATATAATTTTAATTTTTTAATGATATACTATTATTTTTTCTGATATATTCATGTAAACATAACAGTGTCTTGATTTACTCGCTATTGCTGTGATAAAACACCATGATACTAAGCAACTTGAGGTGAAAGGGATGTTTTGGGATTTTTTGATTGTTTGTTTGCTTTGTGCTTTCATATTCTAATCATAGTTTACCATTGAGGGAAACCAAGGCAGGATTCAAGCAGTGCGTGAACCTGGGGGCAGAAACTGAAGCAGAAACCACAGAGTAACACAGTTTGCTGTCTTGTTGTGCCTGCCCTTGTCTGGGTCCCAGAAGCCCAGGTTCAGCATAATTCATAGTGGAATGGGCCTTTCCACATCACACATCAATCAAGAATGGACTGCAGACTTGCCTACAGGCTAATGTGATGTAGGCAATTTCTCAGTTGAGTTGCCTTTTCTCAGGTAACTCAAGCTTGTGTCAAGTTGAAAAGAAAACTAACCAAAATAAGCAAAGGTAAAAAAAAAATGCTTATGAGGATATAAATAAATGTGGCCACTGTGGAAGCTAGTATGGACAATTCTCCAAAAACTGAAAGTACCCAGACCATGTGACCCAGATCTAGTACTCATGGCTATTTATCCAAAGACTCTAAGTAAACATATCACAGAAATACTCCTACATCAACGTTTATTGAAGCACTATATTATAATCACCACATTATAGAATAAACTTAGGTGTCTGTCAACAGGGTAGTGTATGAAGAAAAGCTAGTTTATATATATCATGTGATTTTTTCCCACCATAAAGAACTAAGTTTTGTCAATTACATATACATACATATTATATATATATATATATACTATATATATAATTACACATACACACACATATATATATATAAATACATACATACAATTACATACATATATATGGAGTGGAGCAAATATATATACAACTGGCACAAATATCACATCAAGTAAATTATATCAGTCTTCGAAAGATAAATTCATTTCTTCTCTTTTGTGGGTCCTAGATTACATAAATACATAGAATCATACTTCTATAAATGAAGTGAAAGTAGCAGTGAGACTGTCTAGAGGAACAAAGAGGAACAATGGGAGATGGAGGGGCAAAGCCAGCAGAGTACTTTTATGCTTTCAAGAAACACTACCTTTTAATTTCTGAGAATAAAGACTTTTAACATCCTCCTACCACTAGTCCTCAGCATGTAAGTATCAAAGTAATACACTTTAGCTGAGCATAGAGGCACAGACCTTTAATCTTAGTACTAGGGAGTCAGAAGCAGGCCACATTCTCTGTATTTGAGGCCAGCCTGGTCTATATAGCTAGTTCCAAGACAGCCAGGAATGCATAGAGAAACTCTGTCTTAAAAAATCCCTGATCCTGCTAACTAAAGAGCTGAGCTTCAGTAGGCTGAAGACCTGTGCCTGCTTTTCTCTATTCTACTTCATGCCCAATGTACTGTATTGGAAATAAAAATTTTAATATATATTCTTTCTTACCATTAATCTACCACAGCTTTTCATGGGCTGTAGTAGACAAACCATGTGCTATACATAGGCTAGGATGAGGAATACTATACTCATCCTTACAAAAGGTATAAAGACTAACTCTCAGAGAACATACGGTTTAATTCCATTTTATTTATTTTTTTCTCAGTTACTATTCTCCAAAATTTTTAAAAACATTTCCTCTGAGACATAGTGATTTTCTATTGCTAAGTAAAGTGCAAATTCCTACAAGCTTTACATCGTCTATCAGTTTGCATTTACTGTCTCTTGGGTCCTGTTGCTGTGGAGGAATCCATTGGTTAATTAGTGCACACTTTGACTTTAAGATGCTCATCAGAGGAGCAGTCTCATTAGAGGACAATGTCTTTCTCTACTACCATACAGACTACTACCAAAATCAGTACCTATGATAGTAACACTGAAGCCCCTGGTTTGTTTTCTTTGGAATTGCTTCACTGGTTTTAGTGAGTGTTTGAATCAGTTCTGAATAGTTTATTCCAGTTCTGAAACAGGAGGCTTTAAACACAGCCTATTCACAGCTCCTTCCTGGGAAGAAGCTCTTTCTATTGATATTCACAAGTACTCAGAAGGCATGAAAATTCATCCTTTAAAAGGCTTAGAAGGACAAATTCTCCTTGTATTAACTCAAATTAAGTGATTGCTAACTGAATATGGAAGTACACCAACATGTTCACTAATGTCTACTACAGTCACAAAGATTGCACAGGAATCAGAAATCTTTGAGGCCATGGTAGAATGCCATTGATTGTGATGTGCCGTTTTCCATTAGGGATGTCTTTAGTTTCTAATTTAGCATACAAGTTATTGTTTATCATAATATGGAAGCTTACTATATCAAAAATATTAATAGTGGCAATCAATCCCTATGTAAAGAAATTTATCTGCATGGCACATGTTTATTTTTATGCTTTATTTCTGAGTTATCAGCAACTAAGAGTTTAACCACAGAAGTCTGAGTAGTCAACTCACTTATGGCAATACAGAATATCTGCACATCTTATTCCCAGCACTCCATGTGGGAGTTGAATTTCTGTGAGCACAAGGCCAGCCTAGTCTACAGGGTGAGCGCCACAACAGCCAGAGCTACATAATAAGACCCTATCTCCAAACAAACAAACAAACAAACAAACAAACAAAAAGAAAATTGAAAAAAAAATACATTTTGCATGGTGGAAATAGGCTCCATTTTTATCAGCATAAGTAACAGAAATAGAAAAATAAACATTGATATTTTTATCAAATATAAATTTAAATATTGTCTGAAATGGCAGTAGCACTATAATGTTTGTAAATAAAAAGGCTGAGAACAAACTATATCTTTAAATAAATTTGATATAATTGTTATAAGCACAAAAAAATCTAATGGACACATTCATGATTAGTTTGATATTCCAAGAAGTTAAAAGCCCTAAGGTAGACAACACAGGGGGTCACTTTCGGTTTCAAAGTGTTGTCACTCTTTTCCGCTTTCCAGCTTGGCAAAGCGGGTTTTACGAGCATGGGAGGAAATCACTGACAGTAAAAGGCAAATTGCAGTTTCATTGGACTTGTTAAATAAGTTGTATCAATCTTCGGCTATTGTGTAGGATTTACTTCAGTAAAAATTCGAATGTTGCATTGATGGGGAATCGGAATAGGAGTTTAGGAGTGGGTTTCCTCTGCTAGGTAAAGGAATTATCAGATCCTTGGCATAAAAGTGCAGCTATTTGTAATCATTCATAAACAAAAAAGTGATAAGTTTCAGGAAATGAAAAGATTCCATATTCCTTCTTGGCAGTTTAAGCAAGTGCACAGAGCTGGTATTGGAAACCTCACACTGTTCCAAGGAACGGTAGCACAGTAAGCCATTAGACACACCAGCTTTTAAATTTGGTGAGACCAGGAAGCAGAAAGTGAGTTGGCAAAAAAGAGGAGCAGCAAGTGATCAAAAGTAAGTCATAGCAATGTAAAGCTCCGAACACTGAGAAAGAAACTATAATACTCAGGGGCTTGGGGTAGGTACAAATATTTAATGAATACTAAATACAGTAGTATTCAAATCTCTTAGTTTCTAGAGGAATAAGATACATTTGAATTAGATTAAGTTTTCTTAAAAGTATAAACACATTTCTGCTATTTCTAAAAGGTAAGTTATTTATTCAAGTCTTTCACACATAATTAAAGTTACCAGTACTATGACGAATTCCTAGACACATTCTTGACAATTTTGGGAAAACATGTCAGAATTATAGATGAGAAGATGGCTATAGAAGTAGTTTTCTGGCAAACGCATTCTCAAAGCCTTGTCTCTTACAAAGACCTAAGATCTTAAGTGGTCCTAATCAGAGGTTATTTCTGAATTTTCCTTTATCTTCAACTTCATCTCTATATGTTCCTGATAAACCAAGATTACTCCACTTTCTCCTTTTATGAAAGACATATTTCATTGTTATTTGCTTTTGGGCCAGTCCTCTCTCTACTTCTGTGGCTTATATGGCTCTCACATGCCACTTTCCTTTTGATTCGGCATCATTATGACTAAAAAGCACAAGAATCATTTCACAGATACTCTCTATATTTTTCATTTTTTGAGGTAAGGTCTCATGTAGCCCATAATGGCCATGAATTCTATATGCAGTAAAGAACGACCTTGAATTTCTGATCCTCTTGCACCATCACACCTAGATTGATGGTTCTTAAGTTGTGGGTCACTACCCTTTGGTGGGTCAAAGGACCCTTAGATATGGGTCTCCAAAAACCATCAGAAAACACAGATATTTACATTACAATTGTTAATGTAGCAAAATTAAAGTTATGAATTAGGAACAAAAATAATTTTATTGTTTGGGGTTATTACAACATAAGGAACTATATTAAAGAGTCACAGTATTGACATAGATCATGCAATGTTAGGTCTTCATGAAACTGTGCAAAATACCACCAAAGGTCCATTCTCAGCTAATCTGTTTTAAAGTTTTGCAAACATGTTATTCTGGATCAGTATAGAATGCATTCACATATGGCATTAAAACTAGATACAGAACATTTTCTGACCAACCTTGTTCTATCTCCCTCCCCCACAGTCTCTGTCTCTTCTGTCTCTTCGTGTGTGTGTGTGTGTGTGTGTGTGTGTGTGTGTGTGTGTGTGTGTGCTCCTTTGTTTTCATGTGAAGGCCAGAATACCTTGGATACAATTTCTCAGATGCTATCTATCTTTGGTGAGATAGACTATCACCAAACCTAGATCTCAGGCTGAACGAGATGACTGGCAATTAAACCCAAAGATACTCCTGTCTCTGCTGCTCCCCCAGAACACTGCTTACATTTTTACAGGGTTCTGGGAATTGAATTTAGGTCATACTGTTTCCAAGGGAAGGAGTTTTACAAAGATGAGATACTAACCTCAGTTAAGGTTTATCAAATAAATCCAAATATATGTTTGGAATTATAATTTAATACAAATTCTTATTTAAATATCAGAATGACTGATGTAAAATGGGGAATTTATGAGATGAAAAATTTACCAACAATAGCTTTCTTGTATTCTTATGATCTCAATAGTCTTAAACGAAGCACAATCCTGAATCAGAAGCCTTGTATTTGATGTGTTCGCACTATTTTTAAACAATCTATCAACCCTTCTGTTCACTATTCCTCATAGAATACCATTTTGTGTTTCACACTTCATGAAAGGCTCAATGGAGAGAAGACTGTTTAGCAGCATTGTACCACAGTGTGGTGAAGTCATCCAAATGAAATTCAGAGAGACATTTAAGCTGAAGAGATATCATGACACCCCACATTTCTGTTTTTATCTACTTTGTGTCTTACTGGTTGTGTCCTTGACTAATTATCCATGAGACCAGAATTTGTACATCTCCCACGTTATTCACTGCACGATGTTTGACCTAAGTGAACTATGCAAAGGAATGTCAGGTCTGAGGAGTGTTGAAGTCTCAATCACAGAGTTTTAGAGATGTTTTATGGCATTATTAATAAAATACATATTAGTATAATATAAGTGAAGGTTGAATTTGAAATCTGAAAAACAAACTTGGAGATCAGCTATATAGTTCCATCAATGGAGTTTTAAGTGAGGGACAAATAAAAAGTAACATTTGAATGGAGTTGTCTTTCATTTTATTTTTAGAATGAATATTTTATCCTGACCACAAATGTAAAAAGAATCCAGAAAATCTTATGTAGTTAGAAATCAGTTGGAGAATGAGGACCTTACTGAGCTCTGCAGGATAACGAATGAGAACCAGAGGTCACCACTGAATGTGAATCAACAATGCCTCAGTGCCAAGGGCTGTGGGAGTATACAGCAGGTGACAGCTAGTATTTGGCAAGTCAACCCAACAGACTTATCACTCACTCTCTCACAGGGAGCCCCACCTGGGAAAGCCAAGGGGTCACTGGCTGTGGAAATTGGTTGTTTTCTGTCTGTAGCTTTCTCGTGTGCCACCGTTATACCTCCCTATAAGAACAGCTGTGCGGTGCTTTCCACAGCCCTCTGGTAGTATGTTTTATATCTCTAGGCACACATATAGCTATGGATTTCTGTTTAAGCTGTATAATTCTGACGAACAGAAATATTACCAGAATATTCTTCTTTACTGACACAGGAAAGTAACAGTATACTCAGTTTCAAAGACAGTCCTTTACACATTTTGCAAAGACCTTAGAACTAGCCCCAAGCAGACTAAGCTGCCCCTACATAATATACACAATAACTAATTCACAAGTGTTGTTTATTGCTAAATCCAGGCCAGGTTGTTTACATCAAGATTTAGTCCTTGCAGTAGCTACCTTTCTGCATGTACCCTGACTGCTTAAGGTTCAGTCAGTTGTCTGGGACTCCTCACCATCTTTGAGCTACATGCATGGGCCAATGTGACATTAGTAGCCTGAGAGAAACTATGTGACTTATCTTGTGTTTTGAGACTGGGTAGAGCCCTGAAAATGTAACTTATAATAAAAACATATAAAGGTCCAGGGTTTGGCTGAGGAAGCAGCAGCTGCAGTGTGGAGAGAGAGGGAGCAGTGCAGGATGTGAATGAAGTGTACGTGTGTGTGTGTGTGTGTGTGTGTGTGTGTGTGTGTGTGTGCTGAGTGAGAGATGAAGAAGAGGAAGCATGAGAGAAGTGTGAGGGAGTGAGTGGGTGAAAGAGGAAGTAAAGAGTGAGTGAATAATTTGGAAGTGTGTGTGTGTGTGTGTGTGTGTGTGAGAGAGAGAGAAAGAGAGAGAGAGAGAGAGAGAGAGAGAGAGAGAGAGAGAGAGAGAGAGAGAGAGTGCTGTGTGAAAGAGCTGTTGCCACATAGAGGAGCTGTGCCTAGGAACTGTGTAAAGTGTTGAATGGGGAGAGAGCTATGTAAATGAGATGTTTAGCTGTGGCTGTGTGGAGATTTGTAATTGTGTGGAGGCAAGGAAGATGAAGCTGTACAGAAAAGAGATGGAGAAGAGAAATGTATGTAAAAGAGAGATGTGTAGCCATGTGAAAAGACGTATGTGTGTAAAGATATGTGGCTGTAAGCAGCAATGTGGAGATATGTACAGTGTGGAGACAGAGAGAGTCAGAGACAATTTATAAGATGTAGTAAAAGAAAAAGTTAACATCGGAAAGCATGTGTATTTGTCTTTTCTTTTGCCAGTCAAGTAAATAGAAACTTATTTCTAAATACCCTCAGATAGGAAAAGCTTGGCCCCCACTGCCAGGCTTTTGTGGATTTTCTTTCATTACCCTTGAGGTGGCTTTGGAGCAGGTTCTCCATAGGCCCCTGATACCTCAGACAAACTTTGCCCTTGACAAATGACATAAAAGCAAACAAAATGATATTTAATGCATTTTATGGCCAAATGCACAGGGACATATGATATGGATAACTAAGGCTAATAGATTTTTATTTTCTGTTTAGTAAATATGAAACTGAAAGAACATAGTAGGTAACAAAGAGAGGGTCTTGCCTGGTGATAGAAACAGGAAATTAGAATGAGATTACACTTTTAGAACATAAAGTTTTGTTATTGAGGCCTGCTATGAAGTTTATGGGCTGAAGAAATAATAACAGCAAAGAGATTTCAAACTGTTTGACTCGAGAGACAAATAAAGAGCCTGAATTGTTTCTTGTTCTTAGTAGTGACTATGGCTTTGGAAAAGAGAGATCAATAAAGGAAACAAACAACCAGGGAAAGAATCAGTGGGGTTGTTAAGGCATCTAAGTAGAAAGGTAGTGACCGATAACGTTGTTAGTTCTGCAGAAAACTAAGAAATAATTCAGTTTCCACATTTGTAAAATATACAGACATGTAGTTCTTGAAAAATAGTGTAGTATGTACTGTTAGTACGCAGAAGAATATAAACTATGTGATTATAAACTATCTTAGGGAGAAATTCTAAAAATATTGGAAGGACTACCTGGACAATGCCTGCTTCACAACCATCAGCATGAACGAAAGGATAATGAGCTCAAGATTTCTGTCCAACTGGCTGCAGCTCCATAGCTGAAATGTTGCTCCTGATGTAGTGTTAACTCAAGCTGCCAGCTGTTGAAGATTCCCATAGGAAACATTGAGACTGGGTGTGTGTGGGTTCCTAGGAAGCCTGTCTGCCAAGAATGTTTTGATTATGTTCTGAGAGAGAAGAAGATAGATTATAATACATTTTACCCATGGAGAAAAAAAGCCAAATGACTTATTCTCTCACTAGCTGTCCAAAGCACCCAGAGATCCAGAAAGCACGTAAACACAGCACCATACCCAGGACAGCGGGAAAATATGAAGACATAATCTTACCCAATATAAAAGAATCAGCAACTATCTTGCCCTTTAGCTTGTAGTTATTAGCTTTTTGTAGCTATTCTCAGCATTTTCAGTGCTTCTGATGATAAACACTTGACTCTCACCGTCACACCATCCCCAGTACCACTGCAGGGGATTTCAGAAGCAGTTTTAAGCCCATCCCTCTTTCTTCCTCTTCTCTTTTTGTTTCTTCAGTCTGTTCTCTCTCTCTTAATTTATTTCTTCTTTTTCTCTTTTATTTTGTTTTTATTGCTGTTTAATATCATCTACCACATTCATTCATTAAAAATTTCTGTATAAATATAATCTTAGCCTTGCTTTTGGGATGGGATCACACTTTCTTGTTCTTGCTAAAAGACAGTGATATTTAGGCTAGCTTCTCTTGAACTTAGCTCTGAACATTGGTGATCTGGAAATTTAAAATGTCTGACAACAACTTGTCAGTTTAACATTTTCCAAATCTTAAGTGGTTTCATCTTGACACATTTTAAGTAGAAACTTCCTTTTTATCCATGACTAGATTGAGAACATGTGATTCAATGTTTGTTGACTACTATCATCAGCCTCAGCCAAAAAATCATGGATGGTAAACACTGATTTGTCTGACATGAAAAAATGACTAAGCTATGGTGTTCTGAAGAGTATTAAATGCTGTTTTGACTTACAATAGTTACAACTTATGATGGCTTGTCAAAAATGGAACCCAAATATTATTTGAGGTATTCTGGCATCATGCCTTGTGATTATACCATCCAGACACATGATTTAAAAGCCACATTTTTTTTTTCTGATCGCTAGAATATTTCTTTGAGTTCTGGATTTGGATGGCCAACTGCTTGCTATATTTTATTTTTCAAGTTTCACACCTTGGAACTGGTATCAGAATATTATTATTCACAGTCTTCTCTATGTTATTAACTCTGTCTTTTTATTATGTAGGTTGTGAATTTTAGTCTTATACATTACTCTTTGTCTCTCACAATCCTTCCCCAATGCATCAAGCAAAGCTTCAAAATATACATAGAATTTCACCTCCTCTCACTATCTATTCTGTAAATACCTAAGCTGTATGCCTTTGTCTCCTCCTGAATTACTTTCAGTCAAGTCCTCTGAGAGTTTTTCTTGTGCTGTGTTAATTTGCCAAGAGCCAATTCTCAACAAGCCAGAATGCATCCACATAAAGAAAAATATCTTTGGTCAAAACCTTTCAGGTCTAGACTCCTGTCAGGAAACCAAGGAGGTTGACTGGAGATCGTTACCTCTCCCTCCACAGATCTTCTCCTAACATCCTCTCACAACTCTTGCTTTATTTCAGCCCCTAACTCTAGCAACTATCTCCTGCTAAGTGATAGGGAAGAGAGCAGATTGATGGCAGATCTTCACCTGTCCTTTTGCTCCTATAGATCCAGTTCCTCCAGTCTCATTCCCAGCTCTGTAGTAGAGCATCAGCTGTGGTCTGCTTTTCTCTCTGCTCCAATCCCCAATGGATCTCAAAGATCTTCTCCTCCAATCACCTTCCCCCAAATCATTAACCTAGCCTCCAACAACAGCAGGCATTCCCTGTGAATATAGCCGCTGAGTAGGCCAGGGAAATAGATCTAGGCCCCCAGTCTCATTCCTAATCTGATAGAGATCTTCTGGGGTAACTTCCCTTTACAGTCTACCCCCATTCCAGGGAGACTAAATAAATTGATCCTGGTTGAAGACTCTGCTCACCTCCCTTCTGTTCTCTTCCCTCCTGTGAGCCATCTCAGTCACTTAGCCTACCGCCATTCTTAAATGCCAGCTCCCAGTACCCAGAAACATGTTTTACTGAATAAACATAAATCAAGGAAGAAATTAAAGGCTTTCTAGAATTCAATGAACATGAATAAACAGCATATCCAAACTTACAGGATAGTTCATAGTAGGAATTGCCTACAAAAGAAAAAATTATACTAACAACTTAACAGCAAAAATAAAAGCTGTAGAATAAAGAGACGAAAACAAATAAAAAAGGAATAGAGAGCAAGAAATAATCAAACTCAGGGCTGAAATCAATAAATTAGAAACAACATAACAACATGAAAAATACAGAGAAACAATAAAACTAGTTTGCTTTTTGAGATAACCAGTTTGTCTTTTGAGAAAACCAACAAGATAGACAAACCTTTATCCAAACTAATTAAAAAGTTTTTAAAATATGTTCTTTGATTAACTGTATTTCTTCACTGTCAAAAGAACATGCTTTAAAAACCTATAGTCCACCAAATTTCAAAATTGAAAGGAAATAGATTATTTTCTTGATACATACCACTTCCTAAAGTTTAATCAAGATCTGATAAGCAACTTAAACAGACCTATAACATCTTGCAAAATAGAAGCAGTCAATAAAAATCTCAAAAAAAAAAAAAACCCAGCCCTGGGTCAAATAGTTTTACCACAGAATTCTATCAGACTTTTAATGAAGAGTTAAAGTCAATACTCTTCAATTTATTCTACAAAATAGAATCAGAAGGAATATCACTTAATTCATTTTATGAGGCTACTGTTACCCTGATACCCAGTCCACATGAAGACCCAGAAAGAAAGAGAATTACAGATCAATTTCCCTTATGAACAAAGATGCAAAAATACTCAACTAAGTACTTGCTAACCAAATGTAATAACATGTCAAAAAAAAAAATCACCCACCATAATTAAGTAGATTTCATCCCAGAGATGCAGGGATGGCTCAACATATGAAAATCTATAAATGTAATTTACAATATAAACAAAGTAAAATATAAACCCACATGGTCATCTCATTAAGTTCAGAAAGCACCTTTGACAAAATCCAACACCTCTTTATGACAAAAGTTCTGGGGAAAACAGAGATACAAAGGGAATACCTAAACATAATAAAGGCTGTTTATAGCAAGCCCTTAGCCAATACCAACATAAATGGAAAGAAACTCAAAGCAATTTCAGTAAAATCAGCAAAAGATAATGTTGTCCACTCTCCATTCAATATAGTCCATATCTATTCAATTTAGTATTTGAAGTCCTAGCTAGAGCAATAAGAAAACTGGAGGAGATAACACAAAATTAAAATGGATAGGAAGAAGTCAAAGTGTTTTTATTTAAGGATGATATAATAATAAAATTAGCTGATGCTAAAATTTGCAGCTGGAAACTGCTGTAGCTGATGAATACTTTCAGCAAAGTAACTGGGCACAAATTTAACTCAAGAATCTATAGCTTTGCAATATACAAAGAACAAAAGTTCTGAGAAAGAAATCAAGAAAAAACACTTTTTACAATAGCCTCAAATAATATAAAATATCTAGGAGTACCTCTAATCAAGGAAATTAAAGACTGCTATGATAATCTTGTCCAGTCTTTGAAGAAAGAAACTGATGAAGATATCAGAAGATGGAAAGATCTGTGACGTTCTTGGATCAGTAGGGTAGTGAAAATGCAGATTCAATGCAATTCCTATCAAAATTCCAATTCAATTTTTTACAGATCTTTCAAGGATAATTCTCAGTTTCATATGGAAACATAAAAGACCCAGGACAGCTAAAACAATCCTGAACAATGAAAGAAGTGGTCTCACCATTCCCTGGTTTAATTTAGATTACAAAGCTCTAGTAGTAAAACATCATGGTATTGGTATAAAAAGTAGTTGAACTGATCAATGGAATTGAATTGAGGAGACAAACATAAATTCACATGACTATCAATACCTAATTTTGAATAAAGAAGCCAGAAACACACACTAGAAAAAAGACAGCATCTTCAATAAACAGTGTAGTCAAACTAGATTGCTGCTCATAGAAGAACACAAATAGATCCATCCTTATCACCCTGCACCAAATTCAACTCTAAGTGGATAAAAACCTCAACAGAAAACCAAGTGCACTGAACCTAATAGAAGAGAAAATGGGAAAGAGACTTGAACTTGTTGGCACAGTACAAGACTTTCTGAACAGAATACCCTTAGTACAGGCACTAAAATCAACAGTTAATAAATGTGACCTCATGAAACTGAAAACCTTCTTTAAGGCAAAGGACATTATAATTCAGACAAAGAAGCAGTCCACAGAATGGGAAAGATTTTACGTACTCCATATCCAACACCAGACTTATATATAAAATATATAAAGTATTCAAGTTATCAAAAACCAAACAATCCAATTACAAAGTGGGATACTGATATAAACAGAAAATTCTCCATAGAGGCAATTGCAATAGCTAAGAAACACTTAAATAAGTGTTCTTAAATAAATGTCCTTAGCCATTAGGGAAATGCAAATTAAAACAACTTTGAGCCTCCATCTTACACCTGTCAGAATAGCTAAGATCAATAACAAAAATGACAACACATGCTAGCAAGGATGCAGATTAAGGGCAACACTCATTCATTGTTGGTAGGAGTGAAAATTTTATAGCCTATGTGTACATTGGTATGGTAGTTCCTCAGAAAGATGGAAATCAATCTACTTTGAGATCCAGCTATACCACTTTTGATCACTCCAAAGAGGATTCCCTATCACAAGAATGTTTGCTCAACCGTGTTCATTCTTATACTATTCACAATAGCTAAGAATTGAAAACAACTCAGATGTTTCTCAAAGAAAAATTCAAAAAGAAAATGTACATTTACATGACAAAGTATTACACAGCTGTAAAAAATGACTTTAGGCTCTCTCTGGAGGATGAGGAGTTAAGTCCTAGTTTCAGGCCAGCAGGCAGGTCTCCTGCAGGCAGGCAGATTAGCACTATCCCCACAGGACACAGTAACCTAGAAGCCACACCCTCCAAACCCACCCACCCTCAGAGATTGCAGCTGCTCCCTGAGACACAAAGTCCATTAGCTCCAATTAGACCAAGAACCCAATTAGAAGAATAGCTCCCATTGGACCAGGAGTATCGATCAGACCAAGAGAGGCTCCCTCAGACACAGACACCACCTGCACTGAGTGGAGGAAGAGATGAGTAGATGCCAGTGAAAAAATACAGTCAACAACATAAAGACCAATACGGCACCACCCAAACCTAGTAGTTCTACATCAGCAAGACCTGAACATCCCGAAGCAGAAGAAATTGATCTTAAAATGACTTTAAGAAGATGATAGAGGCCCTTAAAGAGGACATGAAAAATTCCCTTAAATAAAGCAAGGATAAGATAAGCAAAAAATTGAAATAAATAAATAAATACCTTAAAAAAGGCCAAGAAAACAAAGAAAAAACAATCAAACAGGTGAAGGAAACAGTTCAAGATTTGAAAATTGAAGTAGAAACAATAAAAAAGACACAAACTGAGCACATGCTGGACATGGAAAATCTGAGTAAATAAACAGGAACTACAGATGAAAGCATAACCAACAGAATGCAAGAGATGGAAGAGAGAATCTCTGGTGTTGATGATACAATAGAGGAATAGATTAGGCAGTCAAATAAAACACTAAAGCCAACAAAGTCATAACACAAAATGTCCATAAAATCTGGGACACCATGAAAAGACCAAACCTAAGAATAATAGGGATAGAAGAAAGAAAAGAATACCAGCTCAAAGGCACAGAAAATATATTAAAAAAATCATAGAAGAAAAACTTTCCCAACCTAAAGAAGAAAATGACTATTAAGATATAAGAAGCTTACAGAAAACCAAATAGCCTGGATCCAAAAATAAAATGTCTCCTCACCGCATAATAATCAAACCATTAAAGATACAGAATAAAGCAAAAAATATTAAGAGCTGCAAAGGACCAAGGCCAACACATATAAAGGCAGACTCATCAGAATTACACCTGATTTCTCAATGGAGATTCTGAAAGCCAGAAGGTCCTGGACAGACATTATGCAGACACTAAGAGACCAGTGATGCCAACCCAGACCATTATACCAGGCAAAACTTTCAATCACTATAGACGGAGTAAACAAAATATTACACAATAAAACCAGATTTAAACAATACATATCCACAAATCCAGCCCTACAGAAAGCACTAGAAGGAAAAAAGTCCAACCTAAGGAAGTTAGATACACCCAAGAAAACAAAGGCTTTAGATAATCCCACACCAATACCAAAGAAGGGAAACACACAACACTATGACCAAATAACAGGAATTAACAACCACTGGTCATTAATATCCATTAATATAAATGGCCTCAATTCACCCATAAAAAGACACAGGCTAACAGAATGCATACAAAAACAGGATCCATCCTTCTGCTACAAACAAGAAACACACCTCAACTTCAGAGATAGACACTACCTCAGAGTAAAAGGCTGGGAAAAGACTTTCAAATCAAACAGATTTAAGAAGCAAGCTGGTGTAGCTGTCCTAATATTTAACAAAATAGACTTCAAACTAAAATCAGTCAGAAGAGATTGGGAAAGACATTACATATTTATCACAGGAAAAATCCACCAAGATAAGGTTTCAATTCTGAACATGTATGCTCCAAATACAAGGGCATTCACATTTGCAAAAGAAATATTACAAAAGCATAAATTGCACATCAAACTCCACACACTAATAGTGAGAGACTTCAACACCCCATTCTCTCCAAAGAACAAGTCTTCCAGACAGAAATTTAATAGAGAAATAAGGGAACTAGTGGACATTATGACTCAAATGGAATTAAGAGATAGCGACAGAACATTCCACCCTAACACAAAAAATATATCTCCTTCTCAGCACCCCATAGAACCTTGTCTAAAACCAACCACATGCTCAGTCACAAAGCATATCTCAACACACACAAGGAAATTGGAATAACCTCCTATATTTTATCAGCCCACCATGGTTTAAAGTTAGATTTCAACAATAACAAAAATTAAAGAAAGCCTATAATCTCATGGAAACTGAACAATGCCAAACTAAGTCACCAATGGGTCAAGGAAGAAATAAAGAAAAAATAAAGATTTCCTAGAATTCAATGAAAAATGAATGTACAGCATACCCAAACTTATGGGACACTATGAAAGCATTACTAAGAGGGAAGTTCATAGCACTAAATGCCCACATAAAGAAGTTGGAGAAGTCTCACACTAGTGACTTAACAGCACACCTGAAAGCCCTAGAACAAGAAGAAGCAAACTCACCCAGGAAGAATAGACACCAGGAAATAATCAAATTGAGGGCTGAAATCAATAAAATAGAAACAAAGAGAACTATACAAAGAATCAATGAAACAAAGAATTGGTTCTTTGAGAAAAATCAACAAGATAGACAAGCCCTTATCCAAACTAACCAAAAGGCAGAGAGAGGGCATCCAAATTAGCAAAATCAGAAATGAAAAGGGAAACATATCAAGAGACAATGAGGAAATCCAGAGAATCATCAGGTCATACTTCAAAAACATGTACTCCACAAAATTAGAAAATCTAAAAGAAATGGACAATTTTCTGGCTAGGTACCACATACAAAAGTGCTGTGAGCCAGGCGTTGCTGGCACACGCCTTTAATCCCAGCACTCGGGAGGCAGAGCCAGGTGAATCTCTGTGAGTTCGAGGCCAGCCTGGGCTACCATGTGAGTTCCAGGAAAAGGCACAAAGCTACACAGAGAAACCCTGTCTCGAAAAACCAAAAAAAAAAAAAAAGAAAAAAAGAAAAAGAAAAAAGTGCTGTGGGATGGTCTGTATGTCAAATGTGTTGCTCTGATTGGTCAATAAATAAATCACTGATTGGCCAGGGGCCAGGCAGGAAGTATAGGTGGGACAAGGAGGAGAATAAAGCTGGGAAGTGGAAGGCTGAGTCAGAGAGACACTGCCAGCTGCCACCAGGACAAACAGCATGTGAAGATGCCAGTAAGCCACGAGCCATGTGGCAAGGTATAGATTAATGGAAATGGATTAATTTAAGCTGTAAGAACAGTTAGCAAGAAGCCTGCCACGGCCATACAGTTTGTAAGCAATATAAGTCTCTGTGTTTACTTGGTTGGGTCTGAGCAGCTGTGGGACTGGCGAGTGTCAGAGATTTGTCCTGACTGTGAGCCAGGCATGAAAACTCTAGCTACACCAAAGTTAAATCAAGACCAGATAAACAATTTAAATAGACTAATAACCCCTAAGGAAATAGAAACAGTCATTAAAAGTCTCCCCACTATAAACAAAACAAAACAAAACAAAAACGCCAAGGACCAGATGGTTTCAGCACAGAATTCTACTACATTTTCAAAGAAGAGTTAATACCAATACTCTTCAAATTGTTCCACACAATGGAAACAGAAGGAAATAGAAGTTATCAAACTTTTTTTCTGAGGCTACAGTTACCCAGATTCCCAAACCACACAAAGATGCAACAAAAAAAGAATTACAGACCAATCTCCCTTATGATCATTGATGCAAAAATATTCAATAAAATATTGGCAAACAGAATGTAAGAACATGTCAAAAAAATTATCCACCATGATCAAGTAGGCTTCATCCCAGTGATGCAAGTATGGTTCAACATACAAAAATCTGTCGACGTAATATACCAATAAACAAAAATGAAAAAAAAATCACATGATCATCTCCTTAGATGCTGAAAAAGCCTTTGACAAAATCCATACCTCTTCATGATAAAGGTCCTGGAGAGATCAAGAATACAAGGGACATACCTAAATATAATAAAGGCAATTTACAGCTAGCTGACAGTTAATATCAAATTAAATGGAGTAAAACTTAAAGTGATTTCACTAAAATCAGGAACAAGACAAGGCTATCCTCTCTCCACATATTTATTTAACATAGTACTTTAGTCCTAGCTAGAGCAATAAGACAAAAGAAGATCAAGGGGAGTCAAACTTTCACTATTTGCAGATAATATGATAGTATACATCAGTGACCCCCAAAATTCTACCAGGGAACTCCTACAGCTGATAAACACCTTTGGTTATGTGGCAGGATATAAGATTAACTCAAAAAAATTAGTATCCCTCCTATATACAAAGATGAATGGGCTGAAAAAGAAGTCAGAGAAACATCACCCTTTATAATAGCCACAAATAATATGAAATATGTTGGAGTAACTCTAACTAGGCAAGTGAAGGACCTGTATCATGAGAACTTTAAGTCTCTGAAGAAAGAAATTGAAGAATATATCAGAAAAATGGTAAGATCTCCCATGCTTATGGTTAGGTAGGATTAACATAGTAAAAATGACAATCTTACGAAAAGCAATCTACAAATTCAATGAAATCCCCATCAAAATCCCAACACAATTCTTCACATACCAGGAAATAACAATATTCAACTTCATATAGAACAACAAAAACCCAGGAAAGCTAAAAGAATCTTACACAATAAAGCAACCTCTGGAGGTATCACAATGCCTGACCTCATGCTCTACTACAGAGCTATAGTAATAAAAACAGCTTGGTACTGGCATAAAAACCGACATGTGGACCAAGGAAATCAAATTGAAGACACTGCCATTAATGTGCACACCCATGAACACCTGATTTTTGACAAAGAAGTCAAAACTGTAGAGTGGAAAAAAGAAAGCATCTTCAACAAATGGTGCTGGCTTAACTGGATCTCAACATCTAGAAGATTGCAAATAGATCCATATCTGTCACCATGCACAAAACTCAAGTCCAAGTGGATCAAAGACCTCAACATAAATCCAGTTATACTGACTGAACTTGATAGAAAAGAAAATAGGAAGTAGTCTTGAGAACACTGGCAAAGAAGACTACTACCTAAATATAACACCAATAGCACAGACACTGAGAGCAACAATTAATAAATGGCACCTCTTGAAACTAAGAAGATTTTGTAGGGCAAAGTTCAAGATCAAAAAGACAAAACAATAGCCTACAGAATAGAAAAAGATCTTCACCAACCCCACATCTAACAGAGGGCTCATCTCCAAAATATATAAAGAATTCAAAAATCTAGACTTCAAAATACTGAACAATCCAATAAAAAAATGATGCTGTGGGATGTTCTGTATGGCAAATGTGTTGCTAATTAGTCAATAAATAAAACACTGATTGGCCATTGGCTTGCCAGGAAGTGTAGGCGGGACAAGGAGGAGAATAAAACTGGGAAGTGGAAGGATGAGTCAGAGAGACACTGCCAGCCGCCATGATGACAAATTGCATGTGAAGATGCCAGTAAGCCACAAGCCATGTGGCAAGGTATAGATTAATAGAAATGGATTAATTTAAGCTGTAAGAACAGTTAGCAAGAAGCCTGCCATGGCCATACAGTTTGTAACCAATATAAGTCTCTGTGTTTACTTGGTCGGGTCTGAGTGGCTGTGGGACTGGCAGGTGAGAGAGATTTGTCCTGACTGTGGGTCAGGCAGGAAAGCTCTAGCTACAAAATGAGATAAACAGAGAATGCTCAAAGAACAAATTCAAATGGCTGAAAAACATTTAAGGAATTGCTGAACATCCTTAGTCATCAGGAAAATGCAAATCACAATGACTCTGAGATAGCATCTTATACCTGTCAGAATGGTTATGGTCGAAAAACTGATTGTATGAGCAAGAGATGTTGAGACCATGATTGGAAAAAGCACATGAACAAATAGCCAAACTAGTGGAAACACATGAACTATGAACCAATAGCTGAGGAGCGCCCATGGAACTGGATCAAGCCCTCTGGGTATGTGAGACAGTCATTTAGCTTGAACTGTTTGGGAAGCCCCCAGGAAGTGGGACCAGGACCTGTCCTTAGTGCATGAGCTGGCTTTTTGGAGCCTGAGGCCTATGCTGGTACACTTTGCTCAGCCTGGGTGAAGGGAGGAGGGGACTGGACCTGCCTTGACTGAATCTACCAGGCTGAGCTGAATCCCCAGGGGAGTCCTTGCCCTGGAGGAGATGGGATTGGGGGGTGGATTGGGAGGGGGGAGGAGGAGGGAGGACAGGGCAATCCCTGACTGCTATGTAAAATTAAATTAATTATAAAATTAAAAAAAAAGTACTGATGACAGCTTATGTTGGAGAGGATGCAGAACAAGGAGAACACTCCTCCACTGTTGCTGGGAGTGCAAACTTATACAGTCACTTTGGACATCAGTATGATGGTTTCTCAGAAAATTGGGAATCAATCTACCTCAAGACCCAGCTATACCACTCTTGGGAATATAACCTAGGAATGCTCCATCATACCACAAGGACACTTGCTCAACTATGTTCGTAGCAGCATTATTCACAACAGCTAGAACCTGGAAACAATCTAGATGTCCCTCAACTGAAAAATGGATAAAGAGAATGTGGCACATATACACAATTGAGTACTACTCAGCAGTAAAAAAAAAAATGACATCGTGAAATTGTCAGGCAAATGAATGGAACTAGAAAATATCATCTTGAGTCAGGTAACCCAGACTCAGAAGGACAAATATGGTATGTACTCACTCATAAGTGAATACTAGATGTAAAGTAAAGAATAACTAGACTACAACACAGAGCTCTAGAGAAGCTGGCTAATCAGGAGGACCCTAAGTGTGATGTATAGATCACCCTGTAAAGGAGAAATAGATGAGATCTACATGAGCAAACTGAGGTTAGGAGGGCAATGGAGGGTAAAAGATGGGGCATGAGAACATAAAGGAACATGAAGTTTGAGCTGGAACAGGGACAGAGTTGGAGAGCAAGGAAAGAGATACCATGATAAATGGAGACATCATTGGAATAGGGAGAAACAGGGTGCTAGGGAAGTTCCCAGGAATCCACAAGGATGACACCACTTTAGACAACTAGCAATAGTCTAGAGGGTGCCTAAACTAGCCTACTCCAGTAATTAGATTGGTGAATACCCTAACTGCCATCATAGAGCCTTCATCCAGTAACTAATGGAAGCAGATGCAGAGATCCATGACCAGGCACCACGCTGAGCTCCAGGAGTCCAATAGATGAGAGAGAGGAGGAATTCTATGAGTAAGGGACATCAAGATCATGATGGGGAAATGTGTAGGGACGGCCAGGCCAAACTAGTGAAAATTCATGAACTGTGGTCCAATAGCTGTGGAGCCCTCATGGGACTGGACTAGGTCCCCTGAGTAGGTGAGACAGTTGTTTATCTTGAACTGTTTAGGTGGGCCGCTAGCAATGGGATCAGGATCCATCCCTGGTGCATGAGCGAGCTTTTGGAGCCAAGTGCCTATGGTGGGACACCTTGTGCAGCCTTGGTGCAGTGGGGAGGGGCTTGGACCTGCTTCAACTGAATGTACCAGGCTCTGCTGACTTCCCATGGGAGACCTTGCCTTGCATGAGGTGAGAAAGGGGCTGGGTTGGGAAGGAAGGCTAAGGGGCAGGAGAAGGGAGAAGAGGGGGATCTGTGGTTGGTATGGAAAATTAATAGAATATTTCTTAATAATAAAAAAATAACATCATGTAATTTGCAGGCAAATTGATGAAACTAGAGAAAAGTCTTGAGTGAGGTAATAGACACAGAAAGATATATATGGTATGTATTCATTTATAGGTGGCTATTAGCCCTTAAAATGATTAAAAAGTTACATTTCATAGACTCAGAAACATTAGGTTTAGAGGAAGGGACTGGAGGACACATAAATCATCTTGAGAGAAATAGAATAGACTTCATGGGTAGACTAAAGGCCAGTGGGGGGGCATGAAAAGGAGAATTAGGTCGGGAAGGGGAGTGCAGATGAGTTGACAAAGGGAATGTGTACAAAGACAGGCAGAATTGATGGGAATTTGAAGGGTGGTATTGAAATCCAGTATAATGGAAATCTCCTAAAATATATGAGGGCAATCTTAAATACATCTCCAAATGACGTGAGTAATAATCTTCTCTCACTAAAGGAAGCTTCCGGTACTGAGACTTGGTTATATCCAATTGAGTTGTTGGCCAGAGAAATCCCAAACAACCCAGGTTGTTGCCAAGATAATAGGTTGCTCTCCACAAACTGAGAGAAAGGCTAAGTTGATACAGACAATACCCACACTTCTCATTAATAGAGAGGTAAAGTTATTTTCTACATTGATCATTAACCCCTATGTTCTATATCTTTGGTACAGGAAAGTACAGTGTAGTCTACCAAATGAGAATCATTAACATTTACCCTCCCACAAATCCTTTGATCTACAATTTGTCCTGCCTGAAAAGTATGCTAGGGAAATGGTAGCAATAACCTTGTATAATAACTAACCAATGTATGATATAACTTAAAGCCCACTCCACGAGATGGAACCCATATCTATTAATCCTTGGGTGACCATGAACATAAGCAGAAACTAGATAGCCCAGAAAGGAAATACTAAATACTACTGGTTTAAAAAGAAAATATACCAATAAAATGACTCATGATGATATTCTGTTATACTCATCAGTGTCTTATTTTGGTATCATCTGAGAATCCTTATCCCACAGCAGATAGAAATGAATACAGAAACCCATAGCTAGACATTAGACAGAGAGACAGATCTTTGAACACACAGTTCTTAATGGGAGGTCTCCATCAAAACCCTCGAATCTGAGCTCAGAGAACCCCACAGAAGGGGAGGCAGAACAGTGTAAGAGCCAGAGGACATAGGAGTACAAGGCCCTCTAAATCAACTGAGTAAAGATTATATGAACTAACAGAGAGTGAAACAGCAAGGAGTGTTGACATGTGTCTGCTCAAGGCCCTCAGCATGAGATGGAACACATATCCAACACTGCTCAGGTGACCAAGAATCTGAGACTAGATATATCTGTGTCTTGCTATCTTCAGAGAAGATTCTTCTAGCAAAAGATAGGAAGCAAACAAGGATCCACAGCCTGATGATGTGCAGAGTGAGAGACCTTGTAATAAGAGATAGCTATATCAAATCTATTCCCAGGGCTCAGGGAACTCTGTGGATAAGGATGCAGAAAGATTGTAAGAGTCAGAAGGAACTGAGGACACTAAGAATCAATGTCTACTAGACACAACTGTTGTGGAATAATCCTTTTGTACACTGTTAATATGTATTATTCTCATTGGTTAATAAAAAAGCTGATAGGCTGATAGCCAGGTAGGAAGTATAGGTGGGACAGCCAGACTCTGGAAGGGTGGAGTCAGTGGAGAAGACAGCCAGCCACCAAGGAAGCAGGATGTATAGAAAATGAGGTAACAAGTCATGAGCCATGTGGCAAAGCACAGATAAAAAAATATGGGTTAGTTTAAGTTTAAGGGTTAGCTAATAACAAGCCTGAGCTATTGGCCAAAAATTTATAAGCAATATTAAGACTCTGAGTGGTTATTTTGGAATTTTCAGATGGGAGATAAATGTCAGACTACATACAACAAAGCTGGCACACATATGAACTCAGAGTCTGTGATAGCATGCACAGGGGCTGAGTGTGTCTACACCAGATGGGGCCCTAGAGCTTAAAGGAGCAGCCACTTCCATACTTAAACAAGAAGCTATCTCCAATTTACAGCCACTTGCAAATGATAAATTACTTTTCTCGAAGGAAACCCCATTGGAGAAGCAAACCACTCTTAAGGGTAGGCACCACGCCTGGCAGTAGATGGTTAACACAAAAAAAGTCAACTGCAGCTTTGGAAGTTCTTTGTCTTATAATGTTAAGTGAGGCAGTTTGTTGATGTTTTCTGTTTATTGTTTGTTTTTTTGGTTTGCCTTTCTACCTAAGAGGTCCCTTGTGTATATAGTACGGCTTCCAATTTTGAGGTTTTATGGAACTCCTGAGTATCACAACGTGCATGACTCTGTGCTTGTATGTGTTTCTCCTGCTTCTTCTTCTGCATTTGTGTGTGTGTGTGTGTGTGTGTGTGTGTGTGTGTGTGTGTGTATGCGTGTGCACATGTGTGTGTGTGTTTGTCTTATTCTGATTTGTTTGTTTTTTATATATCTTTCTTTATTTTATTATTATTCCTTAGATGCCTGTTGATTTTCTAACAAGAGACAGAAAGACTGTGGAAACTAAGAGAATTTTTTTGTGTGGAGGGGCACTGTCATCAGAATATATTGTAGAAAAAAATCTATTATCAATAAAAGAAAAAAAGTACTAGAACATACACACACATACCCTAAACAAACAAACAAACAAAAAAACAATACCCCCCAAAACCCTTATAGGTATTGTAGATTTATCAGAGTATAGGCTACTATAAAAATGGCCTCATATTCTTCAACTCTGTCTTGAGTTACACAGCCCATATTACAGTTATCTAAAAGTTCTAACTCAGTAAATGCTCACCTTCTCATGAACCTGCCTCGAGTAATTTTACTGAACAATTTCCTTGACCTGGTTCTCTTAGTACCTGGATTCTCAGCTTAGAGAGGGCTTTGCTGCTTAATAATGTAGAGAATAACAACTTCACTTGTTTTACCAATATTAAATTGGCTGTGACATTTATTTCTTGTCTGAATCCTATACCAAAGTCAACTTCTGTGAAGACAAGCTTCTTCTGGCCATTTCTCCGCCCCCCCCCCCCGCCCCTGCAATTTTGTTTGAGAAAAAAAAGACATTGACAATTTGTCAATCAGTTCTGAAAAAAATGTGCTTTAATGGATGAAGGAAAGGATAAGTATTCAGTGTAACAATAATAAAAATATTTTACCTTATCTCTTCTTTATTTACGTTAATCAGTTCTATAGTTAAAATTACAAGATTAATTTATTAGGCTATTTATGTGCAAAAAGTAAAAAAGATATATACAGAATAATGTAAAAACCCTATTTTTAATTTCACTCAGAGTCTCATAACAATGGATTTATTTTTGCAGTAGCTTGTACACTTTCACTAATTGAAATTTACATCTGTAACTTTGAAAATAATTTCCATGGTGATTTCTATGTTTGTCATTTCTTTGTTTCCTCCATAGTTTAATATCTGCAGAGGAATTTCTTAACAAAGCATTATAGTTTTCATGCTTTGTTTTATGCAAATGGTATCACATAATACATATTTTGTTGACTTCATTTATTTCTCTCAATGTGATTTCACCATGTATTTATTTATTCATTAATGAATCTTCAATTTTTCCTATCTCTTTTGGTCCTTACCACTCAATTTTATAGACGTATCAGTGATAAAAAATCAGGAGACTTTATCATGACAAATCTCATTCTGGTTAAAAAAAAAAGATGCTTACTTATTAATAAGCATAAATAAATAAGACAAAGAAGCTAAACATGGAGCATATTTAAAGTGAAAATTATGAAAATAAAGAATATTAAATCAAGGGGACCATGGAAAGAGAGATGAGGGAACTTGTTTGCTTACATAGGAGGACAGCAGAGACTTTCTTTTTTTTTGGGGGGGGGAGGGGTTTCGAGACAGGGTTTCTCTGTGTAGCTTTGCGCCTTTCCTGGGACTCACTTGGTAGCCCAGGCTGGCCTCGAACTCACAGAAATCCGCCTGCCTCTGCCTCCCGAGTGCTGGGATTAAAGGCATGTGCCACCACCGCCCGGCCTTTTTTTTTTTTTTTTTTTTTTTTTTAAGATTTATTTATTTATTATGTATACAGAAGAGGGTGCCAGATCTCATTACAAATGGTTGTGAGCCACCATGTGGTTGCTGGGAATTGACCTCTGGAAGAGCAGTCAGTGCTCTTAACCTCTGAGCCATCTCTCCAGCCCCAGCAGAGACTTTCTTGAGCACATGACCATAAGCAATGATTTGAAGGAATTGAGGATAGAAATTTGGATTCATTATAACAGCAGCAGAAGGAAAGTAGTTGAAATTTTCAGGCAGGAATGTGTTGGAGTATAGAGGAGAGTGGCATGGCCTACCTCATATATTCAATGTATTTTTCTGTTGATACCTGAATTCAGTGACTGGGGACACAATGAAGACCACAAAGCATCTGGAAGGCTACCACAGTAATATGATGCTCAGAATTCCTTGACAAATTGAACATGTAAAAGAAAAATAAATAAAGGATTGTTGCAAAGTTCTCACCACAAATGACAGGAGACATCTAAATTTGGTCCACTCTTGGTAACCTCTCTTCTTTGGCCTGAGAACAAGACCATGAATCATAGAAAGTAATACTGGACTACGATAAGCAATCATGGCACTTGCATTTGATTTTTAATGGAGGTAATGAATGAAGTTTCTGACAAAATAATGTATCCAGTTGATAAATTCATTTTCTGACAAAACCAGTAAGTAGAGTATCAGAAGTTACGTTTTCAACATGTGGAGTGCAACTATGCTGTTTCTCCAAGACCATCAGTTCTGGAATGTATCTCAGTAGGACCTTAATTATCATGTTGTTTACAAGAAATTAACCCAGCCTATTACATTGATTGTCTATGTTGACGGAACACACTGAGTGGTTGGTATTCGATATACTAAGCATGAAGACTATACATGCACACTAGGTAATGAAGCCTATGCTTTAAATTTAAATGAAATTTGTATACCTAGTTATCTAGAGCCTATTGGAATCCGTACTACAAAGTATAAGATTAATTTCATCTTGGTATACTTAACATGGAATAATTTCTGCTGTTCTAATTCAGATTAATAGATGAAATGAATCAACATTATGTGTCCTGAAAGGCTTCTATGCATTTGGAAACAGTGTTGGAAGTAATTTGCATGGAGGCAAATAAGAATGAAAGTTAAAAGTGGAACTTAAAGCACTGTAAGTTCTCAGTTGTCCCAAGATGTAGTACAAAAATAACATGGGACTTATGAACCATGAGATCAAGAGAGTTCCTGCATTTCCAGTCACACTGGCATGCTCTCGGCAGATTATGGCAAGAACTAAAAGGGTACTTGCAGTGTCGTACAATTTAGGGGAAGAAAATCCATGCCAGTTCAGCCCCGAATCTGAATGCTCATATTCAACAGGGTGTAATTTCATTCATCCAATTATCTGGTTTACTATTTCCAGAATTATCTGGATGAAACAGATGTCTTAAGAAAGCTAGAGAGATGGCTTAGTGTGTTAAAGCTTCTTCTGTCCTGAGTTTCAATTCTGGAACCACATGGTGAAAGAAAAGAACTGGCACTTGAAACTTCACATGTGTGTTGTAGCATGTGTGTCTACACACATATCCCCCCTCTCTCTCACACACACACATACACACACACACACACACACACTCACTCACACATACACTCTCTCTCAAGCACATAATTAAAAATTAAAAAGGAACTATAAAATTGTTTGCAATATGAATACTCAAAATGGACATGGAGAGAGTATCAGGGAATAAAAGGTATTAATTCTGTCAGTATAATTTTTTCCTTCCACTGTTATTGGGGATTAAGTAAGAAGTCAAAGGAAAATTTCTCCATAGCTATTTCCACCTCTCTTCACCATCCTGTATTCACTGTACATAGGCAGTGCACACTGTCCCATCTATCAGGGGCAGATGACACCACTCAACCACCTGGCAATGACACAATTGTGTTGGATCTTCTGTCACAGAGACAGAAAGAGCATTTGTATTTAAAAGGACAGATGCTTATCCTGGTTATGGATTTCGTCCTGACCAGGTGCCAAAAACACCCCACAAGGACCTAGGAAGCTTTATTTAAACGTTTTATACAATACTAAGTATTAATATTAATACTAATACTCCTTTACTAAGGAGATAAGCCAATAATAATTTGTGAGAAAAGCAGTGAGTGGGTTCCATTATGTTTAATGGGCTTTCCTATTATAACTCCATCACCTGGAAGTAGCTAAACTAAGAGAATGGTAAAATGGTATATTAAAAACTAAATTCTGGCTGCAGATTGCAGGCAATATTTTAGGGAAATAGGCATACAGCCTAGAGGTTGCAAGATATGTGATATGATGCATTTCTTCATCATTCAAAACTAAATGGGTCTTGTGAAGAAAGATAAAATGAACAATGTTGCTTCTAACTCTTTTGTCTATTGTCCCAAAGAGGCTGCTGAATAAATTTATGCAGGGTGTGGTCTTTTTAATTTATGCCATTTTTGACTCATTAAATTATTGAGTAAATCTTATTTTCCCTTTATTTCATAAGACACTATATTTTAAATATATCTAGTATTAATGATAAATCTAGTGTTCACTTTTATGGTAAACTTAAAAACCACAATTTTTCTAATGTAACTACTGAAATTTTATCATATAGGTCTCTATATAAGATTAATTATTTTTTTCCTAATATCTTTGCTAAATTTCTACCACTTAAGTTACAAAGACTAATATGAGTACCATGACAGTGATCTTTCATTTTCCACTCTTTGAGGTCAGAATTGAAGTTTCCTTGCTCAACATAAAATATTGTGTAACTACATGTGAACCTACTTTGTTAATTATAATGAGATACTTTTACTTAGTATGATTAATAATTATATTTCTCAAGTTTCTACTATTTAATCAGTCTAGGATTTTTCTCATCCATGCTTCAGTATCTCAAATGTATAAGCTAATTCTCGGTAAATAATCTCTTGGCTTGTCATTACCTGCTTTCCGAAGTTTAGCCACAGTGTATTTGGAAATATGTTCTCATGCATGTAAAGAGCATAATGCTTCTCTATGGCAAGTGTGTCTCCTGGATGTATAGGTGTTGCTAATGAGAAACCAATAAGAGTTAAGAGTGTTTATGCAGCACTTGGACCATGCTAGCTTGTCTCTTCTGAATGTGACTAAGAACCTGATAAAAGCAGCTCCAAGCTGAGTTTATTCTTCTGTCAAGTGGTCATGACCACGCTCAAGAATTCCAAGCAAGATGCCAGAACTTTGATATTGAAATTTCCAGCTCCTAGAACCCGGAAAGGTCAATTTCTGTTCTTAATAAATCACCTGTTCTTGGGTGTTCTGTCCTCATACACAAGAGAACAAAAGCTCTCAAAGGTTCCAGAATTCTCTGCCCTCGGTTCTCCTCCCTTCCCTCTCCTCCCCTTCCCCTTGCGAGTCTCTTCTCCCTCTCCTCTCCTGTCTCCTCTCCTCTGTAGGTTCTATATAATAGAAAAAAATTGAACCCTAGAAGCTGTCCTCTGCCTCTCATATGTACACCATGATAAATACATACATAGATACACAAACACACACACACACACACACACACACACACACACACACACACACACACCACAAAAGTAAATAAATAGATAAAGATAGCACAAAATATTTCCAAAGTACAGTCTGCCAGTAATATCAGATAAGTTAGATGTTTATTGTGGTGGCAACCTATTTTATCACCAATTTCTGTATAATTTATTATTATGTAAAAGCTATCCCCTAGCATAGCAATGTAAAGTATCAACTACATATTAATTCGTGGGACTCTGTGGGTTTTCTTAGCATTTCGTCTGAAATTCTGACTGCACATAATATATAATACTTCCATTCCACACGTCTGGAAACTAGTGAATGTTCTTGGTTGAGGTTTCCAGTTCTATATCATGTGATCTGTCTATGTCTAGCATCTTTCCATAGTATATCAGGGTAGCACTTTAACAGAAGATGGTAGCTGTCAATCCTTTTTAATTATAAGATTCATAATTTAAGAAAAATCATCTCCATCATACTCCATTGCAAAAGCAAGTTCAGTATAAAATAGAACAATAACAGCATAGACTCTAACTCTGTATGTATGAGGCCATGAAGGCAAGGCACAGGGATTTGACCACTAGATAACTACCTTAGCTATGGCAAAAAGCAGTTTTGAACTGAGTGCCTGTGTATAATCCTACTGTCACTATGTATGTAGCCCTGTCTCTTTAGGTTGTTTAGGTTGACTATTTATTTTCTTTCTTCCTTGTTTCTATGAAATCTAAAGTATAACTCTTTCAAATTCATGGCCTCCTTTTTTTTTTTTTTTTTTTTTTTTGGTTTTTCAGTGTAGTTTAGGTGTCGGTCCTAGATCTTGCTCTGTAGACCAGGTTGGCCTTGAACTCACAGATATCCTCCTGACTCTGCCTCTTGAGTGCTGGCATTAAAGGCATGTGCCACCACCGCCTGGCTCCCTTTCTCTTTCTGTACAAAACAAAGCTGCAACATTAAATTTCTTGGTGGACTTTTACTTATCAAACTGTACATTTTGTATTTCTTTTTGCTCTGCTTGCTTCTTTACATTGTAGATCTGAACAAGAGTAATTGCTAATAATCCCATGACGTAGTGAATAGTAAGCTGTTTTGAAAATCTCCTTTTCCAACGGCATTAATCGAAAACTCTTCAATTTAACCTCAGGCAGATTCTTAGAATAATTGCAATAAGCAGCCACATTCTTTTCCAAATATCACATGAACGGCTTTTATTGCAGTTTCTACTGCTGCTCCCGTCTGAAACCACTTGAATTGTGCCTCTATTCTCCAGATTGATCTGAACATGGTTGTTTTCCAAGCTCCTACTAGAATGAACACTAAGTCCTCCGGCTTATAGTGTCCCAATCTATTCCTAGTCCAAAGTCATAAAGTCTTTCACATTCTTTCAAAAAAAAAAAAAAAAACTGCGTTGTTGGATCTGTCAGAGTGATTGATCGCACCCACTCCTTGGTGCCAGTTCGTTCTTGGTTGCTTTTCAATTGCTGTGAAGAGCCACTATGACTATGGCAACTTGTAAGAGAGAGCACATATTTTTAGAGACTCATGGTTCCAGAATGAGAGTTAGAGTCCATGACTATTGCGGTGTGGATCAGGGCAACAGTCAGGCAGGCATGGTGCTAGAGCAGCAGCAGGGAGTTTACATCTGATCTCTTAGCACAAGGCAGAGGGAGCTAACTGAGAAATGTGATTTGCTTTTGAAACCTCAAAGACCACTCCCAGTGGCATGCTTCCTCTAACAAGTCCACAACTCCTAATTCTTCTCAAACAGTTCCAGTAACAGGGCACCAAGTATTCAGATACCTGAGCCTCTGAGGGCCATTCTCATTCAAATTGCCACAGTATCTTATATTACTTTTCCTTAGCTCTGCCTTATCTATAGCTTCTGATCTCCATGCACAGGATTATGAGGCATTTTGGTGCTTAACAGAATGTTTACAATAATGAACAGAATGGCTAAATGAAAATGTGTTCTAACTACACCTCCTGGAATTTATCAACCGATTGTTTGGCCCTCAGGTTCTTTGCCATCAAATGTGGCTAGTCATACCATCCATGAGTTGAACTTCCTTTGAATCACTGATAGTAACTAATATTGAATGAGTATAAATACACAGCAGAAAATTATTGCATTTCATATAAAATATATTTGAAAATGTTAGTATAATTGTATAAGTGACAAAATTGTTATTTAAATAAAGTATGGAGAAATATTAAAATCACTAAACCATCTGGAGATATGCTGAGCATTTAAGAACTCTTAGTGAACTTGCAGAGGGCCTGATTTTGATTCTCAGTACCCACATGGTAGTTTACAACCTTGCTTAATTTGTTCTGGTAAATCAAATTCTTTCTCTGACTCTGTGGGCATCAGGCATTGATGTAGTTAGTTCACAAACATGGTAGGCAAGGCATATATACATGTGAAATAAAAATAAAAATATCTTCTTAAAAAAGGGAAGAAAAAACAAACTGCCTACATGACTTTATGTATGAAATTTCAATTTTCTTAAAATGAAGACACCAATTATATTTAGGAATATCTCAGTAGTAATACTGTTTGTAGGTAGAGAAGGTAACTGTAAAAGTAGGATCAAAATAATAGATTTAGCAAGCTAAAGAAAAATTTTGCTATAAAGAATAATTGATATAACTTAAACATATAAAGAGAGCTGAAATTCCACATCAAGAATGTTGTGGAATCTGTTCAGCCATCCCCTAATGTAGAAATCAATTTAAAAAAATTTAAAACATATGTATAATGGAAGAAATTTAGGTAGAACGGTTTTGTTTAATCTCAGTGAAACTGTGCTCTAATGGTGTTCTCATTGGGAATACAATAACTGTATTTATATTATCATGAAAAGAAAGAAATGAGTTGATGGTCATAAAACCCTCTTGATAGTTGGGCACTGTTAATTTAAAAGTAGGAAAGCAGGGATTAACATTAATGAGGGGTGAGCCTCCATGCAATTTAGTTAAACTGTTTAACACAAAAGCCGTTAGAAATATGGAAAGAGAGTACCAGAGGGAGCAATAGAAGAAAAGGTTGTAAATCAGTCTACCAGAAAAGCAAGAGAAAAACAGCACCCTTTTAGAGGAAATGAGAATCACACAGTCCCATCGGTTGATAGATTAGAGCAATCAAGGTGATGGGAATTGCCAAATGCAGTCATTTGATAGATTGGAGGACGCACAATAAAGACATAAAGGTAAATTTGTATTTCTCATGAGGGCAGTTTGAGTGGATTATTAGGTACTCCCTTGGCTGTTAAATATTATGTTGACATTAATTCTTCCCTGGGTGCCTGAGAATGTGTCTTTTCTGATCATAGAAAGAGCAAAGTTACTTCTAGACTCCTTTTTTTCTGCTTTCATACTGCCTGGAAGTCAAGACTGTATTACTCTCTAGGAGCAAATAGCCCTCTCCAAGTTAGCAGTTCTACAGTAGCAATAAGATTTTCACTGCTCTCATGGAGTAAATTGAATGGAAGTTGAACAAAACCTTCAGGCAACAGCAGAAGTAATGTGCAACAGAAAGCCTTTGAATTTATTCCTTCTTTCATTTATTTAATAATGATTACATGTATTGTTAAACTATTTTAGTCATTTATAGTCCATGGATTGTGTTAAAACTGAATATGAACAAGAGCTTGAAAAACCAGTGAGTTTTATAATTTCTAAGATTTTTAAAAACATTTAAGCTATTTTCTTGGTTTCTCAATAAAAAAAAAACCACAAATTAATATCAGTGATTTGATGATGATCTTTGTATTACATGTGTTATAATTTCAGACATCAAAACTGCTGTTAATCAGTTCTTATGTCATTTCATTTGATCTGATCCAGACTTGTATTAATGCATGGGACCCTAGAGAATACACAGGAAACAGCTCAACATATGAAGTCTTATGTTCTTAAATCTATAGAAATGTTGACATGAGAATTTAGGAAATTTCATTGAATTGATGATGTTTTCACTGGAGGAAGATTTTATAAGGCCACTCTCAACAGAAAATGCAGTTCTTTTCAGGCCAAAAGATAGGGTAGACTTCAAACTACTAATATTACAGTGCACAATAGAGGCCATAAAAATAAAGAATTCCAGGACTGCTCACAGAAAGCAGAGGTGGTGAATTTTAGGTAAGGTTGCCATTATAACTGTGTGTTTTCTCAGATCAAGGAAAGAGAAATGTTCATTGTAGAATTTACTCCACTGTATGACAAATATAAATTTTAAATTACAAAATTTGATAAAATATATTAAGTGTAAATTGTACAGCATATGTTAAAACTGTGGTTGTAAGCTGTGTTCTTGATAGTTGATACAGCAATTTCATGAGCTGTAAAGAATTCCTATTAAAATTACTTGAAAGCATCTACCATATTAGGATGTATATTAGTAGTTAAAATGGGAAGTAAATATAAGTATTATATCAATTACATGTGATTAACTTTTACCACCTCTTATGAAGAAATGTCAAAATTAATACATAGACTATATTTGCAACTATGACTAAAGTTTTAACGTTTCCACATAGTTTTCTTCTTTACTGCTTATCTAGAAATCATAGTTTATCTTCTTTTAATATATACATATGCCTTTGTGCTCTATACATATATCATTGAATAAAAACTTGATTTGCCTAGATATCTTGTCCAAGTAAATTTAAACTGGCAACTATGATCAAGATGTATGGCTAAAGCTGGGTAGTGCTGGCATATGCCTGTAATCTCAGCATTTGGGAACCATAGGCAGGCAGATCTCTGTGAGTTCAACTCCAGCCTAGTCTACAAAGCATATTCCAGAACAGCCAGAACTGTTACAGAGAGAAACTGTGCCTCAAATAAATAAATAAATAAACAAACAAACAAATAAATAAATAAATGAAATAAAGTAAAACAAAAAGATGTACTGCCATTTGCTGTCAACTCAAGTGAGAAACTGGCACAGAGGACACTATCCTGAAACTCTGCCCTCAGCATAGGCTTTGCTTTAGTTAGTTCAAGCCCATATTCTAGACTATGAGGAAGAAGGAGAGTTTTCCTGTTCTTTGTGTTGTATAGTGACATAGGCCATCACACATCACATGCTGCTGCTCTTGAAATGGGTTGCCCTTTTAAATTTTAATCATGTTGCTGGACTTTTAAGTTAAATTAAGATTTTAATTAGAATACAAAGTAACAGTTCTTTTTTGGCATTTTCATCCACAGTTTTGGTTCACCCTTCGCCTGGTCTTTCCCTCTTTCAGATGTCTCTGATTTCCTGTTCTCTTGGTCTTCTCTTGTACCCAATGTTTCTCTTTGCATTACCACACGTTTCATTACCTTCCCCAGCACCCTCAGGCCTCATTTCCACTCATCAGGGACCCCTATCTTGTTTCCTGACTATATCTACATTCACTCCCTATAAATGGATTACAAAAAAATAATAATAATAAACTAGGATCTGCATATCATAGAAAACATGTAGTATTGATTTTCTTACCTTGGATTATCTTAGTTGTTATATATTTTTTTTTTTTTTGGTTTTTCGAGACAGGGTTTCTCTGTGTAGCTTTGCGCCTTTCCTGGAACTCACTTGGTAGCCCAGGCCGGCCTCGAACGCACAGAGATCCACTTGGCTCTGCCTCCCGAGTGTTGGGATTAAAGGCGTGCGCCACCACCGCCCGGCAGTTGTTATATTATTTTATACTTAACCCATTAGTGAGTTTAATCAGTTACTCAGTTAATATGTTATTAATATATATTTTTCCAGTTCCATCATTTTCTGGAAAGCCTCATTTTTTCTTTATAACTGAATAAAAGTACATTATACACATGTCACAAATTTTCATCATTCATTCACCTATAATTAGATGTCTATGCTTCTTGTTGCTATTATGAATAAACCTCGATTTTCAAATGGCTGGAAGACTTAGCCATGTTGCCCATTGTACCAACTCTATCTTCTTTTACATTTATGTTTATTATTAACTTTTTAAATTCCTCCTTGTTGAGAATGAATGTCCTTAAATTTGCAAGGTAGAAACAGGAGAATCAAGAGTTCAAGTCCATCCAAAGTCATTTACCTGGCCTGGGCAACTGGAAATCTTGTCTCAAAGAAACAACTAAAGATACTTTCCATTCAGCACACAAATTAATAGGTTTGATCATGACATTTTTACAAATCTGAAACTTTTCTCTTATTCATCTCTTTTTTTTGTTATTGTTTTGTTTTGTTTTTCAAGACAGGGTTTCTATGTGTAGTTTTGGTGCCTGTCCTGGATCTCACTCTGTAGACCAGGCTATCTTTGAACTCATAAAGATCTGCCTGGCTCTGCCTCCCGAGTGCTGGCATTAAAGGTGTGCACCACCACCGCCCAGCTTCATCTCTCTTTTCTTATGCCTCTTACTGTTCTCCTTCCTACTATAAGGCAGCCATATACTTTTTACATAATGAATATGTATGTGAATGAATAATATATGTACATTCATATATATGCATTCAAATCTTGCATTTTAATACAACAAAACATACTCTTCTTTCTGAGTCTGTCTTATAATTGTATCAATAATATTGTAAATATAATATAGAAACACAGAAGTAAGAACTTCCAAGTGAATCCCTTTAGTTTCTACTTCCTCAGAATTAAGCTTTCCCTCTATGTCTACATATATCATTCCAGCCTTTACCATCCACTTAATAGTTACTATACTGATTTTTTATGATTAGAAATTCAAATGATCCATAAATTAGCTAACTGTTCCATTAATGAATGGTGGCATCAAGAGAAAGTTTTAATCAACTATCAAATTCTTCCTGTTTTATGATTCAAAATTAACAATATACCTTAACATAAAAATGGCACATTATCCTCACTGTTCTGTGATGTGAACTTTATATTTAATCGACTTTGCATACATGCAAAATGACTTGTTTTTACTATTTCCTAATTTGTGTGCAATTTCAAAATATTTTGCATGATTCAACATTTAAAACATTTGCAATTTAAGACCATTATTTAAACAATCCTAGTGAGCAACTGTGTATGAAGATCTATGCATGTGATGTAAACCATTAGCTTTTAATTCCAATATTCAGGAGTCAGAGGTAAGCATGTCTCTGAGTTCAAGGCCAGTCTGGTTTACAGAGTTCCAGGACAGCCAGGGTTATGCAGCAAAATTCTGTTTTGCAAAACCAAGAAAGAAAAAAAAGAAATAAAAAGAAAAAAATAGTAATAATGCTTACTAGCCTAACATTCTAATATACTCAAATAAAACTAGGTTTTAGAAAAATTATGAATTCCATAAAATTGCTTGTAGACTCATAAGTGAAGTATTTGTTCCTTCAAAAAGATTTCTACCTTTTCCTTAATCTGAGTCTTTGAGAATTTGAAAAATTGTGTAGTCTAATCTACATATGACTGTGTAGTAAAGAAGGCAGACACAACTGAATGAGCAATAAAATTTAAGCAAATGCACAACTTCCAAATCAATTTTATAAACTTGTAACATTGAAAATGCCATTATGATAACCACTGTTTTGTCTACTAAGGTTTTAATAATAAAAAAGAAGACAAAATACTAGCATTATAATGCAGTTCCAAGTACTAGATGGTTAGAAATTATATATGAGAACAAAGGTCTTACTACTACTACTACTACTACTACTACTACTACTACTACTACTACTACCACTACCACTACTACACTACCACTACCATCACCACCACTACTATTACTATTACACACACACACACACACACACACACACACACACACACACACATAAGACAAGATAATTCTGTGTAACCTAAACTAACATAAAAGTCACTACACAGTCCAGTATGTTCTGAATCTCACAGCAATGCACCTGCCTCAACCTCTTGAGTACTACAATTACAAGCATGAGTGATCATGTCCAACTTAAAATTGATTTTTATATTACTATTTATGTACTCTGCAATGTGCATAAAACAAATTCATGCATTTATGAAGTAGTTCTAGTGACAAAATTTTAACCAGATTAAATTTTAGGAATAAATTGTCATACAGGCTCAGTGTATCTTAGGTTCAATATATGAAGTTTTTCCTTACAGAACTATCTATAATGGCAGCTTACTCTTATGATGGATTTTTTTTCCTTGCTATCTTTGGCAGTCTGTGTCAAGCCCTGTTTTGATTGGTAGAGCTTTGGTTTCTCCTTGTCATAAGGTTCCACTGCTTTAATTAGTCTTCAAATTTAAATGGATTTTATTGCACCTGGAAGTAAACACCACCACGAAACAGTTCTCTCTTAAAATAGAATGTGTCTAAGCTATGCACCACCAACACTTTAGGGTGCAACAACTTCTGCTCTGATTGATGAAATTTTTCTGAATCTGTGAATTTGCATGAAAGATGCATGTACATACATATATATGTGTTTATATATGCTTTAATTATGCAAACAGCTGTCAAATTAATTTTAGCTGTGCCATAATGACATAATGCACACTGATGTATCTTACAGGGGATTAGTTTTACCTTTATAGTCTTTTTTTCTATGTGAATGGCATTAGATACATTCTGCAACTTATATTTGAAGGATAAAAATTTGTACAATGTAGAGACTTCCAGATTCTGACTCACTGTATGATGATCCCTTCATATATTTTTTAACTGAAACTCAAATTGAAGATCTTACAAGAATATGAATTGTGTTTGGGTGAAATTAAAACTATAATTATTTTTACACTAATAGCCATTCATCTTTGAGTTCAGTCATCAGTCCCCGAATTGTTCAATATTTTCTGACTTATTTACTTTACATACTTTAAGCACTTACATCATATGGTTTGGGTAAGTGTTTAATATGTGACTGTAAAGTGCACAGGAGTAATCACATATTTTCATTAAGTAGGGAATGATTTATATCACATTACACCCTTTTCAGAACCACTTATCCAGATACAGAATGCATCACAGTAAAAATAAAGTGGAGTTGAGAAAACTCCATCTCCACATATTCATTTGGTAGTAGTAACTTAACTCAGACATTACTTTCAGAATTTCAGCTGAAAATAGGTAAGAATACTAACTGAAGCTAATTTGTTTGCAGAAAATAGAATTATAAAAGAAGCTGACAATTTACTTCAGTAGTGTGGAAGAAATGTGCTACTAGATTTGCTAGGAGTCAAGTAAAAGATATGGCAAACAAACTGAGGAAGCAGGATGAAGGGTAACACTGGAGGTCTTGAATATATAACAAGACACATTAAGTATTACGCTTAGGAAACAGAAAATCAAGATACTGAAGTTCTAAAAGGAAAAATGTGAATCTATTTATAAGAAAAGTCAGAAGCCATGACTGACAAAGAGTTTATAAATTGTATATATGTGTATATTTATAGATTACATATGTATACTTTGTACATAAAGATATAGAAAAATCCCTCATCATATAAACTGGAGGATGAACTGTGTTCTTCTCCAGTAAAGCAGAGTTGTCTACTTGTTTTGGAACAAGGATGTCTAAATAGCTCATTTTTACCTCTCTGAATAAAAAGAGAAGAACAGCTGAAGAAATAGAAAGTCAAAAAATGGTAGAACTTGCTGCTGAACATATGAGATTTTCTTAAAATAAATATTGCTTTCATTAAGATTAAGTATGTCATTCTTGAACTATGTGACTAGGACTTAAAGGAAAAAAAAATCTCTGAATATTTTATGATTTGATTTTATGACCACTTTCACACTTCCTATAAACACTTCATATTTTCTTTTGCCTTAGCCCAAATGTTATCAAATCAAAATGGAAAAATGAGTTATTCACTGACACATGAAAGGGGAAGAAAGAAATTTCTCTTAGTTTTTAAAAAATTATTTTTCTAATACATGTGTCATAAAATTTGATTTCCTGACGTCTGTCTTTTGTGAATTTAGCTAAGTCTTCCTGGAGATGAATGAATCTCATTAGAAGAAAATATACCACTCTTACCCATAGCAATGTGTTTTTTGATATTAATATTATCTCAAAATTATCTTTGAAGAATTTTCTTTCTTTTCATTTTTTATTTATGAATTTATAATATCTTTATAATATAATACAGCATTTCTCCTTTCCTCTAACCACTCCTATACAGCCTTCCCCATTCTCCTTCAAATTTATTGCCTCTTTTTTCAGTAATTGTTATTGCATGAATATATGTATATGTATATGATTTATAGGTATACGTATATATGTCTGTATCTGTGTCTATGTATGAATATACATACGTGTTACTAAATATCACCTGTCCAGTCCCTACAAAGTTATTTGGATGTATATTTTCAGTGTTGTCTGCTTTGCAATGGAAAACAATTTGTATGCTTAGTCCTGGGGAGGACCATCTCTCTGAACCTCAGTTTTCTTCCATTTCCTACAATTCTTTGTGCAGGACTGAGGCCTTGTGGGCTGTTCTCCATGCAGTTTAGTATGTCTATTGTTCAGCACATGTTTAGACAGACTGTTGGTGAGAGTTTTGAGCTACTGAAGATTTTTCTTCATTTAAACTTGTTATAGATTTTCAGATATACTTGAAATGCTACAATGCATGGTCCTATGACTAGTTGATGAAACTTAGGAGGAAAAATGTGTTTTTATGTTTAATTTGGTGCCTAATTTTTGTGAAATAGAGGAATATACTTCACACACAAAATCCCTGGTATTTATTTTTGTTGCAAAATGTAATTTTTCTAAAGCAAATTTTATTTAATCAATTTTAGCTACAGAAGACCAAATACTCACAATTTTCATTTCCAGGAACCTATGATGGACAGAGATAATTGTGGTTCAAAAATAAAACTATGATATAACCAGAAAATGCAGGAAGGAAGAAGAGGAGGAAGGTGGAAGACCAGGAGATAGAGAAAAAAAATAACAAAACTTTAATTACAATGTATTATTTCAAACATCCCATTTTATTATCATTTGTACCAAACATTAAACTGCATCACAGATACATGTATATAGAAAAACTCTGTATGAAAGTCATACACTGTAACTGAAGTTTTCCTGGTCCTGCCAGGCTCCTGTGGTCCTGCATTCCCAAGTAAACACACAAAGGCTTATATTAATTAAAACTGCTTGGCCATTAGTTCAGGCCTACCACTGACTAGCTCTTACACTTCAACTCAGCCCATTTCTGTTAATTTATATGTTGCCATGTGTTTGGTGGCTTTACCTGTGTGCCAATACCTGCTGCTTCCTGGACGGCAGTCTGGTGTCTCCTGACTCAGCCTTCCTCTCCCCACAATTTTCCTTGTCTACTTACCCCGCCTATACTTCTTGCCTGGCTACTGTCCAATCAATGTTTTATTAAACCTGTGTACAAAAGCATTACCCCACAGCGTTTCCACTCTTTTGTTTAATTAAAAAGAAAAGTTTTAATTTTAACATAGTAAAATTTATCTCTAATAAAACAATTATCAAGCAAGAATTATAGTTACAATATCTAGTCTATTTATATTTGGCAAATTCAAAGAAAATAATCTATTTATCCTATATTTGTGAGTCTAAGGTTTCATATCTAACATGTCTTTTATCATAACTAAGGAAAATTATAATTATAACTATATAATCTTCAACTATATCAAAGAACTCAGAAGGATATAATATTACCTAGGTAAACAGGAAGTGCATTGTAGGTAACTTCTAAAAATCTAGCATGACAGAGACAGCTGGTTGCCTGGACAGTGATCTAAAGTTCCTCTGCAACATTGGGGCATCTATCTTCATCCCACAGGCCTAAAGTCTCTCAGTCGCTTCTCTTGGGATCCTGTAGAATGTCTGGCAGTTTCTTCTGTAAAGCAGGAACTGGAAGGACCATCTTGCCTTGCAAACTTCAGTGGTCACTTTCCTATGTGTCCTGCATGTCTAGTTGATACAACATTTTGTCAAGCAGTCCAGGCAAGAACAGTTTCTTGCCCAAATGGTTATTTTTGCCATGAAGAAGATGAACTCCATATGGACTGTCTTTGGTGCCCATCTTTCTCTTTGAAGCAAATCAGTGCTGCCAGGAGCAGACATGTCTCATTGTCCAGAAAGTCAAAGTTCTTAAAACATTTTAAATGCCATATTCTGTAGGTCTTTGAAGTGTTTGACGATTATCTACATACCTGAATTATGTCTATGTATACCTAGAAAACTGAACTAACATGACTATAAGTTTGGTTATTATAGATGACTAATTACTAATCTGTATTTCTCAACTATACACTACAATTTCAAATGCGTTGGACAAACAAAATGCTTGAAACAAGAGTATAAATATATATAGAATAACAAAATTAATTTCAAATTTGTATCAATAAACTAAAACCCATAGCATTGTAAAACATTTCAAAAGAGTTGTTACTCTTTAAAAATAGGTTTAATAATCTACCCTTTTATCCTATCATATCTATATCCTATATATCTATATCATATCCCCCTTTCTTCTTTTAGAAAGATATTGACTCTGACCAATAACAATTTGTAACCAACTACCTAAACAAAGACAAACATCCATAATCCATTTTTTGGGAATGTGGGCATAATTTTCTAGGCTTCTTCCTGCTGATAGAGGGCACTGTATTCCTGTGGGGATCCTGAAAAATTAAGACTTATGGTCAAGTCCTGACTGGAGTAGTCTGTGATGCTGCGTTCTCTGAACCAGTTGCCTTGAAGCTGATTTTGGATGTTAGATCATCTGGAGACCTCTCAGGGGTTCTTCCTTGATCAAACCATATGAGCCTGGAAGCAATCCATAGGTTCTCATCTTTTATGGAAACAAAAGTAGAACCTTTTTTCCAAAGTAATGCATCCTTAGACATAAATTTTGAAGTCCAGATACCTTTAATATATATATATATATATATATATATATATATATATATATATATTGGCTTAACTCAACAGCTTTTGCATTTAAATGTCTTTCTGTAGTTAAAAATCCCAAAGACAACACAATCCAGACTCTCTGTGTGATATCCATCTTTACATGGCTTATTTTTTATATTACTTTCACTGTCTCTTTAAGGACTTTATTTTTTAAAACTATTTCTTGATATAACTGTCTCTGTTCGTTTTCTTCTCTCTTCCAAGCCTACATACAATTTTTACACACAGTGTAAACCATTTAAAGTCTTGTTCTATCTGAATCTGCCTTATTGTGAATCTATTGCTTTAAACCTCACATTACTAGGACTGAAATGGCAGCTTTGACTGCTGGCTTGGCTCACCTCAGCTTCTCAACCTGGCAGAAGTATGTTTACCAAAAAATCTGGGAATCAGGCTCACTGCAGACTATGCAACGCAGTGGTTCTATGCTTCCATTCAGCAGCGTATAGCCCAGAAACCTTTCTTCCTCCTTTTTTTTTTTTTTCTTACTGGCAAAGGCTAAATTGAGTATTGTGTGGATTGGAGACACTACTGAGGTGGGAATCTGCCATGCTGGAGGTCAAACTTGCATTCTGTGAACCTGCCATAGAATAGCTCAAGCTCGCAGGCTGTGGCTTGCCTGAGAGACACAAAGCTGTTTTTAACTCCATTTATTTTTTTTTAAAGCTTTCTCAGGTTTTAGGTGGAAACTCTTGCCCCCATGTATTGGCACCATTTGTAACTGAAGTTTTCCTGGTCCTGCCAGGCTTTTGTGGTCCTGCATTCCCAAGTAAACACACAAGGCTTATATTAATTAAAACTGCTCAGCTATTAGCTGCTGCCTAGCAGTGACTAGCTCTTACACTTAAACTCAACCCATTTCTGTTCATCTATATGTTGCCACATGTTCTTTGGCTTTACCTGTGTGTCATTGCATGCTACTCCCTGGATGGCAGGCTGGTGTCTCCTGATTCAGCCTTCCTCTCCTCACAATTCTCCTTGTCTTCTTACCCACCTATACTTCTTGCCTGGTTATTGGTCAATCAATGTTTTATTAAACCAGTGTACAAAAGAATTATCCCACAGCAATACACTCCATAGTTTTGAAGATCCTCTGCAAGTTTTTGAAAATATGCCCTACTATAAGGGAAAACTACTGTATTAACCAAAATCTATTTCAAGAATAATTTCAGGAAGGAAGTAAATAATCATACACTCAAAATAAACTATTAGGCTGGGGATTTTTCCAGGGAGGGGATCAAGTGTTTGCCTTCTATACACAAGATCCTGTATTTAGAATTCAGCACAGATGATAGATAGATAGATAGATAGGTAGGTAGGTAGATAGATAGATAGATAGATAGATAGATAGATAGATAGATAGATAATTAAACTCCCCTATCAATAAAGTGGGTTTGTAGTTAATACTTTGTGATCACAGCCTTGTTCATTTTTCCCAGGGAGCTAGGATAAAAGAGATTGGTGGAAAGGCTTTTTTTCTTCACAGAAGGACAAAACATTTGTTATTTCTGTCAACGTTTACAGATCAACATAAACACAAAACACACGAGTTATTTAATTTATTGAACAATACTCCGCATGGGAGACCTTGATTTGGCGGATGTGCGGATGTGTGGTGGCTTGGGAGGGAGAGCTGCGGGTGGGAGGAGGGAGGAGATGGGATCTGTGGGTGGTATGTAGAATGAGTAGAAAATTTCTTAATAAAGAAAAAGAAAAAAAGAAACCATTAAAAAAAAGACAAGCAGAAAATATTTCCTCGTGTTGAAGGAATGCAGAAAAAACCACATGTGGCAATGATGTCTTTTATTATTATTTTTATTTATTTATTTATTTATTTTAATTACACTCATGATATTCATTAATTACACTCATGATATTAATTACATTTTTGTTAGTCATTGATTACATTCACAGTATTCATTCAATAATTATATTTATGATATTTATTAATTACATTAATTATATTGATTTATTACATTCATGATATTATGTCCTGATACTACTGTCCATTTGTGGAACTTCTCCATTACACAAAACAGAGATTCTGTACTTAGAAAATCATTGCTCTATATTCTTTTCTTCTCCTTCTTGAGATAACGTCTAATCTTTCTGTCTCTATAAATTTGTATATTCTATATATTTCATGAAATACAATTCTATAGTATTTATCCTTTTTTGAATGTAAAAACATTTTATGTACAACTGAAGGAGATATAATACACAGACAGCTTGAACATATAAACAGGCTGTAATACAAAAGTCCAGGGTTTTTAGAGATGTCTTTTATTATTAAATTCAAATAATATTTTGCAGGGTACTTTTGTACTTTAACATGAAGTGAAATAAATATGAGATTATGCTCAAACTAAAATTTTAAAAAGTGAAACAGTTAATATGAATATTAATATATCACTTTGTGAAGCTGAAATATCTGAATCGTTTCATAGATCCATGATTTACAGTGACCATAATTAATTTAAAGGTGATGAAACGCCAACATTTTCAAAACAGTAATGATACTATCACCACAACAGTCAGCATCATCAGAAATCAAGGCAGGTACCTCTTTCTAGGAGTGTTTAACTATGGAATCCTTATTACCTCCCAACTAAGCCCTTCCATCTTTAACAGCAAACATTCTGAGCCACATTTGAGAAGAAGAATGTATTTCACAACTTCAGCTTTTGCAATGATGTGAGTGTATGTTTGCTAGTGTAGCTGAACACTGTTTACTGAATACCAAGTACCACAACACCTGGCTATTCTTTTTCTTCCTTCTACCCCTTTCTAAATATATTTCTCCTGTTGTCATCCTTTAATTCTATCTGGAAAGTCATAACTAGAATATTGACTAATTGAATTGTGTTGCTTTGTGGGATTTGATGGCAGTAGACACCCCTCAACAGAAAAGGGACATTTGACAAGTAATAGAGAATATGTTTGAGTTTTAAAGTTATTGGTTCCACGTATCCTCCACTGTTGTGACTTGAATTGGAAATATTCACTTAAAGCTCAGATGTTTGAGTCTTGGTCCCCTATGCAACAGATAATTAAAATAATGACTATTTGAAAGTCAATGAAGACAGTGGGTACATTGAGAGCTAGAGTCTAGGTGGAGTATGTGTTACTGAGTGTGTGGATTTGAAGGATAGTTTGTTCTCCTCCAAGGCAGCCACGTGATTTCTCCAGGGAACAAGGCCTGAAAATAGCACAAACTGTTCTCCTTGTGGCAAGACCCTAGAGACCCTGACCCACATGGCAAGTATCTGTGGACAGTTCCCTGGATCATTCTGGGCATGACCCTGAAAGCATGTGTGCTACATGCTCTCCTTGACTTCACTATGCTAGCCATATTGTTGGCTTGAACAAGTCACAGTATCATCAAGTTTAGTGATACAAATTTGCATAACTGTTCTGGAAAGAATGATTTTAACCATAAGAGTGTAGCATGAATTCTAATTGGTCTTAACAATAAAAGTCCAGAGTCAGCTATAGGGGTAAGTGCTGAAAGATCAGAGAAGTAAAAGAACTAGAAAAAGTCACCATTCACCTCTTCAGCTCCTCAGACTGAAAAGGGTAAGTTCCTGTTTGCCCTCACCTTATGTTCCTCTCTCAGCCCAACCACATCACTTCCTATCTCCACCGCCCTGGTTTTGGGATTAAAGGCCTGTGCCTCCAAAGTACTGGGATCAAATGTCTGTGTCACCACCACCTGGCCTCTATGGTTAACTAGTGGCTAGCTCTGTTCTCTAATCTGCAGGCAAGCTTTGTTTGTTAGAGAACAAACAAAATATCACCACATTAAAGAAATGCTATTAGATAGATGTCATGAGTTAATGGGAACATCTAAGGAACAGAGAATGAAGCAGTGTCATAAAAACTTGCAGGGCCCTCATTTCTAATAGCTGTGCCAACACACTAGGAAGCTGAGAGAGATAAACTTAAGGACAAAGGATAAGCAATGCCAACTATTAAGAGTAAGTTTCCAGATTATGTTGCCTATAGGATAAATAAAAAAATCTAATATGCTCCACCAGGAGATAGAGTAGTACAAAATGAAGAACGGATTGATACAGCTTTGCCTGGTGAGTTGATTGTCAGAACCCAGATCTTACCAAATGTAAATAATAATTACAGGAGCCAAAACTGTCTCTCACTTTGTTTGATGCTGTAACCATATATGCTGCCAGTTGGGTACATTGTTCAACCTGTAGGTGTGCCTAATCAGAAAAGTTCACCTGTAGCTCACAAAACTGCTTTTGCCTCTGATAGTAGAGATATAGATCAAAAAGGTAATGGCTACCAGTGTGAGAGTGGAGAGACAGAGAGGGAAAGAATCAAGGAACAAACTGGAAATTATTGTAATCATTTTTAGAAACTTAGAAAATATAAACTGGCTATAAATTGGCTCATGCAAACCATTGAAAATGTATAAATAAAGATGACCCAGGCTATTCCAGGCCACTTGCTTGAATTACAATAGGTGGTCTCAGTCTCTTTTTGGTGCAAACTTCACAGATCTCTCCCAGGTCATCAAACTCATCTGGACCAACACTTCCAGTACATCTACCTGTGCTTCCAGGGTGCTATGGAATAAGTAGGTATGATTGGAGACGTTTTCCATACAGTGATAGTTAGCCTCAACACACTCAGAAGCAATGGAGCTAAGTGACCGTTGCTAATCTTCCTGAAACTGTAGGTCAAATTAGTCATTTTAAGTAATTTTCTTAGGTATTTCATCACAGTGACAGAAAATCAATACATCTAATGACTTAAGAATAATATTATTGCCAGAATTTAGATGTTCTCATGAATTAGTTCCCCAAGATTTACAAAGGGCTTGATTTTTGATAGCATGTCTATGCAAATTTTGAATAAATCTAAATGTAATTGTGGTCTTTAACCATGATACACTTTGATTCTTAACATTTTGTGATATTTTACTCATTGCAATTATTCCCATCCAACACTGGCATATTTTTCTAGGCATTTTATAAATTCATTATTCCTTTCATCTATCATAAGGTATACTGCTACCTTTCAAAACTAGAGCATCAGGTCACTACTAATGTATGGATAAATTATCAAGTTCATAAATAAATTATTGATTCATACTGATTTTTTTGTAGGAAGATATTTAATGTATATGAATAACTTGTCCATTTCCCAAACATAAAATCAGTGAATAGTGACAGTGTGATAGCATTTATAATTTCCTAGGATATAAAATCCTGAGTATGGCTGTGGAGGATTATCTAGTTTAGATTAATTTAGGTGAGAAGAAACACCTTAGTTGTGGATGCTATAATTCCATGGGTTAGGGTTTCTAGACTGAATGAAAAGAAGATAATATTATCATAGACATTTATCCTTCTTTGCTTTCTGACTGAGGGCATCACATGACCAGCTGCCTCAAGCTCCTTCCACTGTGCCTTCCATGTCATAATAGATGGTACCCTTAAACCATTAGCCAGAATAAGTCTGCCTTTGAGTTTCTCATAGCAACAAGACAATCAATATTTATAAGCACTGTCATCCATATTTTACAGAGTATAGAAAAAATGAACAGATCAAAAATTGTAACTTGCCTAATGAACAACAGCAATTAAATGTGGAGATAAACTGAAACAAAGCTCACTATAATGGGATACTTATGCTAAAATATTGTGTCATGCTTTCACTTCTTCATCTCTTGCTACAGTAATGCTCTTACTATATTCACAAATAAGTATCTAACTATAAGATGGTGTCAAATTAATAGTAACAAAGTTGCTTGTAACTAAGTACATTTAATGTCTACTAATGATTTAAACTCTTACATGTGTTAATACACAGAAAATGACACCTTAGCCCCAGAACTTTAAATTATTCAAAGTTTGGGAATTTTCTTCCAGTGGTAAAATATTCAGATGATTATATTTGATGAAATAAAGTCTGTTTTATTTATATTGCAACAATAAGGACCATGACCAAAAGCACCTTGAGAAGGAAAAGGTTTACTTTAACTTACAGTTGCACTCCATTGTGAAGGGGATTCAGGTCAGGAACTTGAGGCAGGAACTTAAGCAGAAGCCATAAGATAATGCTACTTAATACCTTGTTCCTCTTAGTTTGCTCAGATTGCTTTCTTGAACTAATCATGATTTCTTTTCCAGGAATGGTACCACACACAGTGGGTTGGGTCTTCCGCATCCACCGTCTATCAAGAAAATGCCCATTGGGCTTTTCTATAGGCCAGTTTGATGGAGGCATTTCCTCAATTTAGTTTCTCCCTTTTTATATGACTCTAGCTTTTGATACATTCACAAAAATTAAGAAACACATGGAAGTATGCATAACTTTCTTTAATTGAATAGCTTCTATAAATCTCTGAGTGATCAGTCACCACCATTGCAACACTGAAATGCAATAAAATATCATGCAAGAAAATTTTAGAATTTGATTAGAAATGGACAGAGTTTGGGTGATAAATGCTGGTTTTAAATGTAGCCCCAGGACTTGTAAGCTCAACAGATTTATATGAGTCACTTAATTATTTTAGTTCTCTAAAATGCCATCTTTCTTTTCTTCAAAATTTACATAACATTTGACTATAAAGATCAAATGAGAAACCAGCATTGTACCCTCACAATTTTGCGACATAGGAAAATCCTGTAAATCATAGATACCAAGGCTTCCAAGAGATTGTTTATGATGAAAAGATATGTAGATTAAAACTTTTATTATATGCAGCTTACATTACTATTTTATCAATTCAATTAATAATTGGCCAGTATTATCCATCATACAATAGCATTTGTTAAGAACTTATGCACAGAACCTTTGCTTCTCCTTGAAGGTTACATTCTGAGTGACAAAATGTCAAAATTTGTCAAACTATGATATAAATAAACATACTATTATAGACTTTGGTATGGGCAAAAATGAGTTGTATTGGTATGGAATGTGTGGGAGACATAGAATACACTCACTGAAGTACAGTACGAAGTTGGTCAATCAGTCAATTTTAAAACGGCTGATGGCATGGAGAGAGGATTCTCCATCAACACAGCAGTGATACCTGTGTGCTGTGGGATGTATGGCAAATGTGTTGCTAATTAATCAATAAAACACTGATTGGCCGTTGGCTAGGCAGGAAGTATAGGCGGGGCAAGGAGGAGAATAAAGCTGGGAAGTGGAAGGCTGAGTCAGAGAGACACTGCCAGCCGCCACGATGAGAAACAGCTTGTGAAGATGCCGGTAAGCCACGAGCCATGTGGCAAGGTATAGATTAAAGGAAATGGATTAATTTAAGCTATAAGAACAGTTAGCAAGAAGCCTGCCACGGCCATACAGTTTGAAAGCAACATAAGTCTCTGTTTACTTGGTCGGGTCTGAGAGGCTGCGGGACTGGCAGGTGAAAGAGATTTGCCCTGACTGTGGGCCAGTCAGGAAAACTCTAGCAATACCTGTGGGCACAGATCTGGGTTGAGGCTGGATTGTGTAAGTCTGACATTATCGTCTGTGTTAAGGAGTGAACTCACCTTACTAGATGCCAGAGCAGTGACAGAAGTTTTTCTGCTTACTGAGGTTTGATCTTTCACTTTTCTTTAATGGAGATTTCTGGATGTCACTATATCTCTGGTAGATGGCATTAGAATATGCAAAGCTGCTGCTGCTACTTTGGCATAATATAGTGGGATTATTGTTCTTATTTTTAAATATAAATATATCTATATAATTTAAAATATGGTGAACTGTGATATCAAATTTGAAGGACTATACATTTTATCCTATGAAGAAGGCCCCTACTTAGCCTCTTACATAAATAATGGAGCAGGTAGAGAGCCATTTATTTAAAGGTTAAAAGAATAAGGAGAAAAATCCACCAATGAGATGGATGTCAAATAATATTTATTCTGTAAATATAAAAACTAGAAAGGCTGGCCTGAGCTGGAGATAAAATTTTGCACACATTAATGAATCTATGAGAAACTGTTAAAGACCACCCAAACTACATATGCACAAGAGATATCTACATCCCTATATTTACTGCAATGACATTTATGGTACCCAAGGAAGTAAATTAATGTTTGTCCATCACTAATAAATAATGATAACTGGTTGCATATACTATGGAATATTATTTGATTTTAAAAATGAAATCCTGTCATTGTAACAATATTAGTGGTCCTGTGGGACATTACAACTAGTGAAACAAAATTTTAAGATTGGTGAAATAAAAAAAACAAATAACACATAATATTATTCACATGCAGAATCTAAAATATTTCATATTTTAGTATATGTGGGAAATGATGGCTTTCAGTATCTGGAAGTATAGTGTATAGGGTGTATAGGGACAGGATGATATGCAGATACAGTGCTGCAGTTAGACTGTAGGTACAAATTCTGCTGTTGTATTTTGTATTAGAGTAACTAGAATTAACAGTCATCTGTTGTATATTTAAGCACAGTAGAAGAAAGGATTTTAATGTTTTCATCACAAATAAATAATAATTATTCAAGGTACTCACATGGCATTACCCTAACTTAATCAATATAAAATGTATTTTTATAACAAGATATCTCACAGTACCCATTCACATGTAAAATTACTGTATGCCAATAAAATAACATTATAAAACATCATAAAATATGGATAGAAGGATTAAGCTAGCTTCCACCTTGGAGTAAATTCCAGGACACAACTGTAAGAGTTGAGTTAATGCACACAACTAGGGATTAATTTATGGCACAGCCACAAAAGTATCAGGCTTTACAGTATTTTATTGTAGCATAATCAATGTACAAACGAACACATATTTAATGATGCAGTTTGGAGTGTTTGTCTCTATGCAATTACACATGAAACCTCCACCAGAGTCATGCTCACTCATCAGTTGTTACCTGCCCTGCTTGTTTTTGGGTTGTTCATGTTGATGATTTTTTTAAAAAAATGTTTTGACAGACTCTCACTATGTAGCCCTTTTCAAGGTTAGAATGGAATTCACTACGTAGACCATGGTGGCCTCCAACCCATAGACATCAGCCTGCCTCTGCCTACTGAATTCCAGAGTTAAAAATGTGTACCACTACACCCAGTTTGTTCCTTTTCCATGTCTTTAGATCAGACATTATAAGACATGACTTTTGGATAGGATATGGTGAAAACAAAGACACTGTGTACTCCCTGTGGTAATGTAATATTCTGAGGCCGCCCACTGTGTAAAAGTTTTGACTTTTGAAAAAATTAAAAAATACTATGCTACCCAGAATACCTCATGTTATGTTTATCTGGAAAGTAAATTATATCAATAAGTCAAAGCTGACCTATACTTAAATACACATTGGTACAATATAATAACAAAATTTAAAAGTTATGCTCATGTTCATTGTTATTCAGGGTATAGAAAGTAATAAATACATTTGGTAGAATATTGTTCAACCTCAACAATGAAAGAAATCTAGCCATCATGTTCCATTCTTGAAGAATCTAGAGTACATCACACTAAGAAATACGACAGTCAAAAAAGACAAAGAATTCATGATTTCACTTATATGAAACATTTAAATCATCAAACTCATGGAAGCAGAAGTAATGGTAATTGTCTGCTGTAGCTAGAGTTTTCCTGCCTGGCCCACAGTCAGGACAAATCTCTCTCACCTGCCAGTCCCACAGCCGCTCAGACCCAACCAAGTAAACACAGAGACTTATATTGGTTACAAACTGTATGGCCGTGGCAGACTTCTTGCTAACTGTTCTTACAGCTTAAATTAATCCATTTCCATAAATCTATACCTTGCCACATGGCTCGTGGCTTACTGGCATCTTCACATGCGGCTTGTCATGGTGGCGGCTGGCAGTGTCTCTCTGACTCATCCTTCCACTTCCCAGTTTTATTCTCCTCTTTGTCCCGCCTATACTTTCTGCCTAGCCACTGGCCAATCAGTGATTTATTTATTGACCAATCAGCAACACACTTGACATACAGACCATCCCACAGCACTTTGCTCCCAAGAATAGTAGGTAGTGGGTATCATTCCATGGGAATGAGGTTTTATTTAAACCAAACGAATAACTTCTAGATACTTTTTGTACCTGCAAACTACATTTAAAATTTGTTAGAGAATATCATTTTAAGTGCTTTTAATACTAAAAAAAAAAGCTGTAGCATTTTTGGTTCAAAATCTTGTTACTTAAGGCATCTTCTCCAAAAATGTTACTTCCTTACATCTCACTGGTTTGCAAGGCATGGGAATTTGAATTTTCCTCATTGTATATATTCATTTTACATGGTATTCTATTACATCAGGGCATTTTGATACAATTATACATTGTAGATTGAGACTATTCATCCTTTAAGCCTAAAACATACTTTTCTCATCTGTCCCTTCTTATTAGCCTTCATTGTTACTCTAAGAATTTCCTTTTCTATATCAATGTCATTGGTATGTACTTGATTTTACTGTATCTATATAACATGTAAGGACAACATATGAAAGTATATGATATCTTTTCATTTTGAGATTAACTTACTTTGCTTATATGGTTATCTCCAATAGCATCTTTTCCCCCTAAAACTAACGTGACTACACTCTTCTTTATGGCTAGAAAATTCCATGTCTATAGGCATACTTTCCTTATCCATTCCTCTATTTTTACAGACTTAGTTTAACTAAATAATATATTTACGTACATAATGCAGCAGTAAACATAAATCTGCAAGTAACTCAGAAATGTGTTGACTTGGATTCATGTGGGTAAATACCAAGGAGTGATACAGATGGTTCAAATGGTAGCTTTTGATTTCCAGAGTGGCTGTAGTGGTTCATGTTCTTAGCAACAATGTATAATGGCTCTTTTTGTCCAAATCAAGACCAACATTTATTTGTTTTCTGAATGACTGCCATTTGGACAGGATTAGATAAATTTCTAATGACTTTCAATTTACATTTCTCTAATAGTCATGGTTCTAAATATTTTTCATATGTTTGTTGAACATTTATAGTTGTTTTATATTTTCTGTTGTTCATTTTTTGCTATAACTGCTTAGTTCTTTATATAGTTTAGATATAATTCTTCTTCCACATGTATAGCAAACATATTTTCTTCCATTCTGTCTGCTGTGTCTTCACTAAGGAAGTGTTTCTTGCACAGAAGTTTTTTAGTTTCATGAGGATCTAATCACCAATTAGAGGCACTATTTTTTTAAATTAGTGGTGTCCTGTTCAGAAAGCTCTTGCCTATGTTTATAACTTGTTTCCCCTCATTTTCTTCTAATAGTTTCAGTATTTCTAGATTTTCATTAAGTAATTTGATCTTTCTGGACTGAATTTCAGAACAGGGTAAAAATTTATTTAGTTTGGTTCTCTTTCACTCATTTGTATGTATATGTATTATGTTTTTATATATGGGTGCATGTGTGCACATGTATGATGTGTATGTGAGATGTGTGTACATGTGTGATGTGTGTGAGATGTGTGTACATGTGTGATATGTGTGTGTGTTTTTACTGTTGATGCTATATGTCTCCCCCAACTGTTCTCCATCATGTTATCGAAAAAGAATATCTCTCAGAGCATGTATCTCAATGATTTTTCTTGACTTGATTGCCAGCAAGCTCTAGGAATCCTCTTATCTTTGCTTCCCAAGACTTTGGATTACAGAAGAGGGTAGCTGCATTCATCAATCTACATGAGTGCTGGAGACCAGAACAGGTCTTCTGTACGACTGGCAAGTATTTTACTGAATGAGGCTACTGAGGGATGGTCTTTCTGTACACTGAGAATATGTGTTGCTACCATTGCTTAATAAAGAATCTGATATGGCCTATGGCAAGGCAGAATAGAGCCAGGCAGGGAATCCAAGATGAAAGAGAAGGAGAAGAAAGGCAGAGTCAGAGGACATGCCATCCAGCTGCTCAAGGAATAAGATGCCAGCTGACTGGTAATGCCACGGCCATGTTGCAAAATATAGACTAATAGAAATGGGTTAATCTAAGATGTCAGAGCTAGCTAGCTATAAGCCTGAGCCATAGACCAGACAGTGTATAATTAATAATAAGCCTTTATATGTTTATTTGGGACCCAGTGACTGGGGGGCATAGGAAAACTCTCATCTACATGAGGCATTTTCCTAGCCATACTGTTTTATTTTAACATGAGGAAATCTAAGTTTAGAGAAAAGTAATGTTACTTTGACTTCTGTTCTTTTATTCATGTGTTCCTTTTTATCACCTCTTGTCTCATTGCTCTAGGTTGGACTTTAATCACTATATTGAACAATAAAAGATAAAATGTATAGATTCCTATCACTTTGCTGATCTTGGTAGTGTATGTTTTCTTATTCTTCATTTGTTTAGCTCCTGACCAAGCATGGTATATATTTTTCTGTTCCATTAAGTATATGTTTATTTTTTTCTCCTGTCAAAACACACTTACAAGCATTTTCTATAGAGCTGGCTGACTGGCCATCAATATTTTCATTCTGTTTTAACCAAAGGGACTTTGTTTTCTTCTCCAAATATACTAGTTTGTATTTCTGAGTTATGACAGTCTGGGTTGGCAGTTGTCATATAGTGCTTGAAATGTGTTATTCCAAAGCATTCCTGGCTTTTGAATGCTGGTGCTAAGAAGTCTGCTGTTATTTTGATGGACCTTCCTTTCCTTGTGATGTGTTGTTTCCCTTTTGCTATTTTATATTATTCCATTCCATATATATATATATATATATATATATATATATATATATATATATATATATAATGTTTTGACTATGACGTGATATGTGGAAATTCTTAGGTCTTATCTGTTTAGTCACCTAAATGTCTCCTTTATTGAACTGGAATCTTGTTCCTTAAATATAAGGCATTTTCTGTGATAATTATTGAAACTGTTTTCTGTCTTTAGTATAATATTCTCTTTCCATGTTTGTGATTTTTGAGACTTGTTATTTTCATAATGTATATAGAGTTTGAGTGTGATTTTCATATGTTTTTATTAATTTATCTTCATCTTTGTCTGAATGTTCTCTTTCTACTGCTTCTTTTTTTTTCTAACAATTATAGGTTGTCCTCTGCTTGATATACTCTGTTATTGAGGCTGTCCACAGAGCTTTTATTGGGCTTATTGAATTTTTCATTTGAAATATTTCAGTGTTTACCAAACATGTTTTTTTCTTATTGAATTTCACTTTCATATTGTGTATTTACTTTATTATTCCATCCAGCTGCTTCTTTGTGATTTCTCAATATCCAGTTGGGGGTTTGTTGTGTCCTCTTTGATTTCTTCAACATACTTATAATCATTATTTTAAACTCTAGGATTTCATTGAATTCCTCTAAACTGCAACCATTCTTGTGGGATTGGCAATTTTGTAAGAGCCAAGTTTCCTGTGCTTTTCCCATGAGTTTTTCCCTTTGAGATTGCACATTTTGGGAGTTAGTCATTGGCCTGATTCTATTGGGTTTTCAGTCACCTTTAGAAAGTGTTTACACTGTTTAGGAATGAAAAGTTTAGTGGTGCATTTGAGGTGTTGCTTTTCTGTGCTATAATGTTATCTAGAACACCAGGCTCAGTCGTTACTACTCCCAGGGCAACAGATTCCCAACTGGGTAAAGTTTTCACTGTCAAAGGCTAGACCCTCAGTGGATATGCAGAAATTTTCAAATAACTATGTTCTCTAAAACTCCAATATTTTAGTCAATGAAGAAACACTGACAGTACAGTGTGAACTAAGATGCTCATCATTGTGACTGAGTGCAAGGGGAAAAATCAGGGTAAGCATACTAATTTATATCAAGCTGACAGAGAAAGAGTAGAGAGGGAAAAATAAATAAAAGGGGAAATGACAGGAACAAGAGGGGTGGGGAGAGAATCTGGGCTAGGGTAGGGGGAGAAAAACAGAGTAGTAAAGGAGTACAGTCAGATGAACTAAAAACACCTGATTGCATGAGGCCAAGACACGGAGACAAGCAAGAGAATATTTTAAGAAAATAAAATAGATTTGTCTATCATGTAAGATATTTAGAAATTTAAGGTTGCTAAATAAAATACATGAAATAAAATATTTTTGACACATGTATATCTGTGTATAGAGGCAGTATAAACAACACATAACCTAAAATGTTTTATTAATATTTAGATTTACCTGTGTTGACTTTTATTTATTTATTTGTTTATGTTTGCTGAATCTTACAAAATTAACCAGATTCTGGTTAAAGTCAATGTGAAATAAAGGCATTGTGGCATATTCAGAACCCATACTGGCTCTAAGGACATAAATAACTGAGTAAGGAAATCTGAATTATGTGTAGTTTGGAAAAGTTCTATTACTATGAATCTGAGTGCTGGAGAGAAGATTCAGATAAGATTAGTAAGGATGAGGACTGTGTGAAGCTCCATTAGATGGAGGTTGAAAAGCTGCAAACTAATTTATGGATCTGACTCCAGTTCTGGCTATGATGCCACATACTAACTTGAAGTAGGATTCTCTCGGTGCAAGACCATAGAGGATTTAACGAAATGGAAAGCCATGTTTCCAGAGGTGATAATGAATGTGTTTTGAAGAAGACGGGGAAGATATGTGCAGCTGAGAATGCAACATCTCTGCTTAACGTAGAGGAGCAAGTGTTTTCATCTGCCATGGAAAGTAATGTGTTGGTCCTGGCACCACAAGTATGACTGAAAATCTGTACAACAAATATATTTGCTAATAGAATAAAATTCTTTTGTATTAAGCATACCTACCAGCTCTTCATAAAATAATGTTCTCAAATATGCATACACATAATGTATGAACACATGTTTACTTATTGTTTATTTCAGGATGAGTCAATTAATAGTTAAAATATTAGAAGTTCATCAGAGATTAGTCTTTATTTTTAGTTTAATGTTATTTAAAAGATTGCAAATTAAATCCCATTAAGATGCCGAGAGTAAGTTAACATCATTATAGAAATTTTAGCTTATTGAACATCTTGGCAATTTTGTTGCTCTATGCTTCTTTAATGGACATATAACTGCAGGAGAATTAACTATTGATTTTGAAATGTGGACTGATAGTTAACAGGAGGTAAGTTAATGGACAGAGTTGTATAATAACCGGTTGAGTAAATCTCCTTGGACATAAACTATAGCAGATTTTATTTAGCACTTTGAAAATACAGAGATAAAAAACATAGCTCTCTGCTTTGGTGTGTGATTAACGACCTCTGTCTTTGGTGGTATTAAGAATGAAGTAGAAGCAGCTATTGAAGAATGCATACATCATTCAAGGAGGAAGGTGACGTGAGTACAGTTCCCCCAGAGACAGCAGCACATGTTAGGAAAAATAAGCACTAAAAATTCAATAGTTGGATTCCCATAAGTAAAATAATGAAGTGTGTAATGAGTCATTGTAAACCAAAAACTACATGCAACTACAGATTTTTTTCTTAATATTGAGCATAAAAATAATTTATTAGCCAAATAATGTACACAGTTTTGAAAACATAAACAATACTGAGAATTTTTTAAAAATACAATGAAACAGCAGTTAAATAAAAATTAACCAGAATTACTCCGAATTTTGAAAACAATGCTGTATTTTTACGCATTCATAAGTAATTTTAAGTAAGAAAAAAACAAGTAGAAAGAAAATTTTCCATGTCAAAATATGTATGGTAAATGAGGGTATGTGAAGCTTTAACTGTGTTGTTTTGGATTACAATTAATAAAAATTAGCTTATGATTAGTAAAATAGTAAATATTATTCAAGGTGATTGTCAAAAAATACATGTACCATGGCTAGAGATATGACTCAGTGGTTAAGAGCACTGGCTGATCTTCCAGTAGACATATGTTCAATTTCCCATACCCGCATGGCAACTCACAACTATCTGTGACTCCAGTTCCAGGGAATGTGATGCTCTCTTCTGGCTTCTATGTTGTGCACAGATAGGCATAGGAGGAAAATACCTATATACATAAAATACAATAAACACCACACAAATGTTTTGCCATACTGTTCTGACAGAATGCCCTCACAGTAATCAAGGTAGATGATTGGAGAGATAGGTTTACACTTATTCGGCCACCAGATCTGCATCAATAAAACAGTCAAACTGCAATTTTGTCCATTAGCTTAGTGAAACTTTCCTAAGTCAGAAAAAGTATAGCTATAGCAATTTAAAACTACTCTTTGATGTCTATGCCCATTAAAGGCTGTCATGAGTCTGGAAGTGCTACTGATAAAGCTATGGCCCTGTGTCATAGGACCATGGTGCCCACATTTGTCTTTTAAAACTCTTATTTTTCTCCTGATTTTAATCTTAAAAAAGCACAAGCAAGAAATGATAAGGAACCCAAACACCATGTATATCTTAAGTCAATCATTTAATTTAATGAAATCTAAACAAAGTTGAATTAATTATTAAACACATGCAAACTAACTTAATCCCAGTTTTGTTTTTTTGCTTTTTTGTTTTTTTTCCCTAAGTTCCCAGAAATACAAACCGATGGGGGTGATTCAGGCAGGTTTTGTTTCAATCTTACTCAGGATTATGCAAATGTAAGTTTGTTTCCAGCATCCTTCAAAGTAGTAGTTTTCTCTTGTTGTCTAGAGTTTGTGCTTTGCCTTCTGCTCAGAAGAGCAGTGGTAACTCATTGCCTGACATATCTGATGGCAGGACTTATTTCAACGACATTTTCTTCAATTTTTCATTCAGTGACTAGTTTGAAATATGATTTTATTTTGTTGCCTGAGATGAAGAGAGAATTGACCTGTTTTTATACTTGTCAATTTGAGAACTGTTTAATTTAATGGGGGACTCTAGTAGAATAGAATAATTACATAATAAATTGTTAAGTACAATAGTATTTTATGGACATTGTATCTTTAAAAATTTCTACTTTAGATCTGCTAAATGAAGAAAGTTTTTCTATATAGTAAGCTGCTACAATATACATAGATTTTTGTATTTTTAATGTTTATTTATTTATGTATACAATATTCTGTCTGCATGTATGCCTGCATGCCAGAAGAGAGCATCAGATCTCATTACAGATGGTTGTGAGCCAACTTGTTGTTGCTGGGAATTGAACTCAGAACCTCTGGAAGAGCAGCCAGTGCTCTTAATCTCTGAGCCATCTCTACAGCCCAATTTTTGTGTTTTTATTGCTCATGTCTCATATATTCTTTGCTTCTAAATAAAATTCTTATTTTTTATTTATTTAATTTTATAACTATTTTATATGTTAATAATTATGTACATGATATATATGCTCTGTATTAATAAAGCATAGAGAATTCACATTTTACTTATATATGTAAATGTATTATTTTCCTTTTTTTTTTGAGACAGGGTTTCTCTGTGTAGTTTTGGTGCCTGTCCTGGATCTGGCTCTGTAGACCTCGAACTCACAGAGATCTGCCTGCCTCTACCTCCTGAATGCTGGGATTAAAGGTGTGCACCACCACGGCCTGGCTTATTTTCCTTTTTTTATTAAATCTTTTTTTTTTTAATTTTACATACCAACACAGTTTACCTTCCCTCCTCTTCTCTCATTTCCTCCCCCCACCTCCATATAGCACCCCCCATCCACTCCTCAGTAAGGGTAAGGTCTCCCACGGGAGTCAACAAAGCATAGCATACCAAGTTGAGGTAGGACTAATCTCCTCCCACCTGCATCAAGGGTGAGCAAGGCATCCCACCAGAGGAAATAGGTTCCAAAAAGCCAGGTCATGCATCAGGGACAGATTCTGGACCCACTTCTAGGAGCCCCACCAACAGACCAAGCTACACAACTGTCACCCACGTGCAGAGGGCCTAGGTTGGTGCCATTCAGGCTCCCTAGTTGTTGGTCTAGAGTTCCTGAGCTCCCAGGAGCTCAGATCAGCTGTCTCTGTGGGTTTTAATGTCATGATCTTGACACCTGTGGCTCATACAACTCCTCTTCCCTCTCTTCAACAGGACTCTTGGAGCTTGCAGCAATGCTACGCTGTGGATCTCTGCATCTGCTTCCCTCAGTTACTGGATGAAGGTTCTATGAGGACAAGTAGGGTAGTCACCAATATAATTACAGGAGAAGGCACCCTCTTCACTACTGCTAGGAGTCTTAGCTGGGGACATCCTTGTGGATTCCTGGGGCCTAGGGCCTAGGGACTGGAACTGTACAGCTGGGAGGCTAGTCACTCTCCTCTTTCTTCAAATGGTGCTTGTCAAATATATTATTTTCATGATATACTTATGTACATGTTTATAAATGTTTACTATATTTATATGTTTCATATATATTTAGGGTATACAGCATCTACTTAATACATTTGTATGCAGATTTCTGTCTATATCTGTGTGTAGTATATATAACTAGGAAATACATTGATATCACCGTGTAGTACATATAAGTAATATAAACCTGTATTCTCAGTACATTTAATAATTAACTTCCAATGACTTTACATATAAACTACATATGAAAGAAAATTCCAAAGTCATATGCATACATTCCTAAAACTATTGTTCAAAACAAATACATTTTTTTTGTTGTATTTTTTTATTTTATAATTTAATTTAATTTTACATATCAGCCACGGATTCCCCTGTCCTCCATCCTCCTGTCCCCTGTCCCCTGCCCCCTGCCCTCCCCCAGGCCACACCCCATTCCCATCTCCTCCAGGGCAAGGACTCCCCTGGGGATTCAGCTCAACCTGGTAGATTCAGTCCAGGAGAATCCAGTCCCCTCCTCCCTTCACCTAGGCTGAGCAAAGTGTCCGAACATAGGCCCCAGGTTCCAAACAGCCAGCTCATGTACTAAGGACAGGTCCCGGTCCCACTGCCTGGATGCCTCCCAAACAGTTCAAGCTAATCAACTGTCTCACTTATCCAGAGGGCCTGATTCAGTTGGGGGCTCCTCAGCTATTGGTTCATAGTTCATATGTTTCCACTATTTTGGCTATTTGTCCCTGTGCTTTTTCTAATCTTGGTCTCAACAATTCTCACTCATACAAACCCTCCTCTTTCTCATCAACTGGACTCCTGGAGCTCCACCTGGGGCCTGGCTGTGGATCTCTGCATCCGGTTCCCTCAGTCATTGGATGAGAGTTCTATCACGACAGTTAGGGTGTTTGGCCATCCCATCACCAGAGTAGGTCAGTTCGGGCTTTCTCTCACCCATTGCCAGTAGTCTGTTGTGGAGGTTTCTTGTGGATTTCTGTGGACCTTTCTAGCACTTTGCTTCTTCCTATTCTCATGAGGTCTTCATTTATCATGGTCTCTTATTTATTGTTCTCCCTCTCTGTTCTTGATCCAGCTGGGATCTCCTGCTCCCCTAAGCTCTCTTTCCCTCGAACTTTGTGAATCAATCTCCCCCAAGACCCAGCTATACCACTCTTAGGCATATACCCAAGGAATGCTCAATCATACCACAAGGGCACTTGCTCAGCTATGTTCAGATCAGCATTGTTTCTAATAGCCAGAACCTGGAAACAGCCTAGCTGCCCTTCAACTGAAGAATGGATAAATAAAATGTGGTACATATACACAATGGAATACTACTCAGCAGAGAAAAACAATGACATCATGAGGTTTGCAGGCAAATGGATGGATCTAAAAAAAATCATCCTGAGTGAGGTAACCCAGACTCAGAAAGACAAACATGGTATGTACTCATTCATAGGAGGATACTAGATGTTAAATAAAGATGACTAGACTGCTACTCACAACTCCAAGGAGGCTACCTAGAAAACAGGACCCTAAGAAAGACACAGGGATCACCCAATGACAGAAAAATGAATGAGATCTACATGAACAAATATATTATTTTAATGCATATTTTTGAAAAGGAAAATCTAAAATTTAATTTTTTTATTTTTTGTATATATTTTATGCATAAAACTTTGACTTCCATTTTTTAAATATGTTAATAATTGTTGTCTTTTCTTCTAAATATTGTACAAACCATAGTCTTCTGTGACAAACCTTTCCTCTATTTTCATGTTAGGATTGAGTTTACATATATTTGTATATGCATGTGTCTTCTCAACATGCTCTGTGTATATATGTGTACATGTGTGCATGCATGTGTGTGTCAACACATGCATGTCCTGTGTATATCACCTGTACATCAACATGATCTGTATATATACATGTTTGTCTATAGGTTCTTCAGTATTAGGTTCTAACCCCTGTTTTAGCTCTTTGTCTGTTTTAGATTCTATAGATGTTTCTTCTTTGCACACATGTGGTAAGTAACATACCTTGTCAGATTTGACTAGTTTATTCAGAACTAACTGATAATTGACTATAAAGTGATGCAAATATTGACAACCATCTCTACAGTAGCATTAAGAGACTATCTAGTTGAACACAAAGCAGGGTCATTTTAAATTTACTAATCAAATAATTGTTATGGATGGATCACACCTGTAATTTCAGCACTTGGGAATCTGACATAACAGGATTAATAATCACTATTAGTTTGAAGCCATCTTGGGTTACATAATGAGATAATCTCAAAAACATTCTTCCACCAAAATAATTATTTTTCTCTGTTTATTTACAATGTCACTTTTGTCTGGGGTTAAGGATTTTTTTCAGATACATTGCTTTAAAATCATTAGTTACTATCTTCCTTTTTAAGTTTTAATTTTATTTTTTATCCATGTATCTATGTGTGCATGCCAAATGACACATGTGAGGTCAGAAAACAACACATGGGAGTCTTTTTCTCTTGTTTCACCACATGGGGTCTGGAGAAAGGATTCAGGTTGTCAGACTTGGGAGCAAGTACCTTTACCTGCTAAACCATCTCCTCACCCTCACTTCCCTTTCTCTTTATCTGAAGAATGCCACTTGATTATTTTTTAAAGCATAAAATAATTGACAGGGAAATACTAATAACAAAATTCACAAATATTTAATTTCTAAAAATTTTATCAAATTTTCTTTTAAGGCAAAAGTCAGTTGTGTTTGTAAATTTTTGTAATGATGGATTCAAGCAAATAATATATTCTGGAAAATAATTGATATTAAAATTTATTCATATCAATTATGAATTTTAAAAATGTAGAATATGGTAGAAGGGTATTGAGCCAATGATCAAGAGGAAGCAGTCACACATTTTTGATGTCATAATATTTGGTACAGTGACTGCCAGGACAAGCATAGAAGCCTAAGGCTGAGTGTCAAATATGAGGCCAGAGTAAAAGGTGCACATATGGACATGATAGTTTCCAGCAAGTATCATATTTGGTGGTAGGTGAAATATCTGTGATCATCTTGTCTGGATTAAAATTTTACTACTTCTGCTGAGACTCTGGTGTACTTATTCTACAAGTCATCTGTTTTACAAATTGTTTAATGCTTGATCTTTGTTTAATTTTTATTGTATATTTTCTATGTGAAATCAAATCTTTTCAAGTGAATGTCTATAGTATTTCCCCCTTTATTATTTCCTACAATGTACAGTTGTTTTAAAACCATAAAGGGTTTATTTCCCATCTTGCAACTCTCATTTCATTCTGATGAGTGTTCCTATGTCTTTGTTAATATATTTATTTAGATCTGCATTCTGGTCTTACATGAAAACCTTTTGGAATAAATAAATTTTAAAAGTGCATTTTTTTCCCTTATATTAAATCATGGCACAACTTACACTAGTCTTCCTGAAATCTCCTTAGTAGTAGTACATGGATATTAACATCTGGTTCCTTCCTCCTCTACTTGAGATTTAGACTATCTGCACAGAATGCTTCAACATTTTATCTGAGCAAAACCAAAACTGCACTAAATTATTTTGGGTTGGCAAGATCTCATCATTGCTGAGATACTTTATTATTTTTGGTGTCATTACTTTCTGTTATACCAATGCTTTTTATAGCTTTAATTTGGGCAACTATGAGGAATCATTATGTTTGAAGAGCTAAGATAGTCAAAGAGATAAGAAACCAAATTAAGAAAACTTCTGAATTAAAAAGAAAATGATAGCTGTATTTCTGGTAAAGAAATTAAGTATAATGAAAATACAGCTCACAAAATTATCTTTCTGAAAACAAATTTGATTAGGTTACTTTACTGATTAAAAAAATGTAGTGATTCTCTATTGCCTAGAGCACTTGTCTACAAGTACCTTAAAACTTTTCCTACAGTCATACTCATAAACACTGCTGAACAAGTTCTTTGGTTATTTGGGTGTATAGATATAGTCACATGTTAATCATAAAACCATATCTTAAATGGTAATATGTTTGTAGTGTAGAAAAAATTACAAGGTAAAATAAGTATAAATTAAAGATTGTTTTCATCCACTACATTGTCAGATACCATCTTGCTTAACTTTTGCTATAGTTGAGATTGTCTTGGTAACTAAGTCTGTAAGTTTATCAACCATCAATAGCTTGCAAGTAAAATCTATCCAAGCTTTTTGCTGTGTATTTTTTATTAGAACACAGAGATCACTATCAAATTATTATTTATAGCTGACTTTACATGGCAATATTAAGAGAGCACATGGCCCACAGAACTCAGACCTATCTTCTAAGTAGTAGCTCTGTCTTTTAGTATGTCAGCTCTCATAATATATTTCTAAATAGATAACATTCTAGTGAAACTAAGTAAGTCACATGTTTCCACATAGCTATAGCTTTGAAATATTTTCTATTTCTCCTGAAATTCTTCATGGAACTGTTTCATTTAACTTTCCATACAGTCCTTATTTTAAAGAGCAAGAGACTCTTCATGATTTTCATGGGGTTATCATTAGGTCTATCTTGTTGGAGAAACAAATATAACTGCTAGGAATCTGACTTCAAGTAGAGATGGTACGGGGTGTTTTCACAAGAATATTTATCATTGGTATTGCTCACATGGAACAGTTCAGAAGTTTACAAAATCACAATGTTGACAGCACAGTAAAAGTCTTAATTTACATGTTTCCTTAGTGCTAGCAGTTAAGTTCTCCCTATCACTTTATAAAATAAATAACAAGGCCACACTCTTACGTTTTGCTGACTATTATTGCTCTCACATAATTTAGAAATGTAATTCAATCTATCAGGTTTGTGTCTCTATTAGCAATAATTTAGAAATCTTAAAGAGAATCATTAACAATACTAACAACTAAAAAGAACATTTGTCATACATATTTTGCCACATAATTAAATTATTAAATTAAATTAAATTAAAATTCACACTAACTGCAAATTACAGAAGACATTAAAAAGTTCTATTCTTTGTAACTGGTGGACATTATATTTTGAAAAGATGTTATGTTTGATGATAATTTGTATATATTTGGTAGAAAGGGATACTAGTGCTAAGTAAACAGCACAGAACATATTGTGCATTACTCAAAGAAATATAATTTAGTGAGCAGTAGTTTCCACAATCTTAAAATACTTATGCTTGAGCAAGATAGCACAGAAGACAGAATGTGTTTCTATACAGAGCCAGATAATAAGGACTATCTGCTTTGTAAGCTATATAGTTGTCCAAATATTCAGTTCTGAAATAGGAGTAGCCACAGGTGATTTGGAAACAATTTAAAGTATGTATGCCTCCTGATAAATTTTTACTTACAAAAATTAGTATTGTTCTAGAGTTAGCTAAAACATGCATAGCATCAAAATGTCAATGAACCTGTAGGCATGTATATCCAAGGTATCTATTGCCATGATTAACTTTGATATGAAAGCAATTTATTTATGTATTGACTGAAAAGTAGATCAATCTCCTCTTCTGCATCAAACAATTTGTTCAGAATACAAGTTTGTTTAATTTAGGTTTTGTGAATCTTCACTCATACTGGTCTAGATTTTGGAGAGTACAACTGTCTTTGAGTCATCCATTCTCCTGTAAGTAACAACTCACTTGCACTCTTATAAGCAATCCTTATAGGATTATTGGCTCACTAATCAAGAGGTGGGTAGAAATCTTTCCTTTGGCTTGTAGTCAATGTATTATCTGAAGTAAGTAAACCTTTGTACCTCTATAAAATTGTGACATTATAATTGGCATCCAGACTTAGTTATATGTTTTAAGAGCTCTCTTCCCTTCACATGTGTTTTCATATTCTAATTTTCCCATTCAAGTTGTGGCTGTATGTCATCTCAAAGAAAGCTATTCGAGGACTGAGATCAGGGAAGAGAAATTTGCTCTATACTACAATTTAGAATTTCACAAGAAAACAATAAAAAATTTGCTAGAACTTCAACATCAATATCAGAATACTTGCTCTGTATACAAGGATAGTTTCATTTGAAAGATAATTCCATAGGTGTGATTGATTTTATGTTTATTATATTACATATCATCAATGCTTTTCATTGGTGTGATTTCTTCTAAAGAAAAGTTCCAACTTGTCGTTTATTGATTTACAGAGCCAGATAATAAGGACTATCTGCTTTGTAAGCTATATAGTTGTCCAAATATTCAGTTCTGATATAGGAGTAGCCACAGGTGATTTGGAAACAATTTAAAGTATGTACGCCTCCTGATAAATTTTTACTTACAAAAATTAGTATTGTTCTAGAGTTAGCTAAAACATGCATAGCATCAAAATGTCAAGGAACCTGTAGTTATGTATATCCAAGGTATCTATTGCCATGATTAACTTTGATAATTTTGAGCAAAAGCTGTGCCTATTGGTTTTCACATTCTGAATCCTTCACATAATTTTGCTACCTTTACTATTCTAATTTTATGGTTAATGTTTATATTTAGTGATTTCTGAAGTACTCAGTCATATTTAGTAAGTGCATGGTATCTTATCTAAATGTGTTATCTATCTTCTTCATTGAACACAGGAATAAGGATGACCTAATAAAAAAATAAGAACTAATGATCTTCTAGTGAAGAAGTCAGCTAATTATCCATATATTAGTATTTAGTATCAATAATCACAGGAACAACTCAAAAGTCTTCACTACAGAGACATTCTGAGTGCCTTTTCTAATGTTACAGGGAGAGATACAAACTCTGGCTTTAGCAATCCTTACGGCCCTCCTTTGCAATGTTTCAGAGTCTAAGGTGCAGGGTTGTTTTTTTTTCTTTTGTTTGTTTGTTTGTTTGTTTGTTTTTTAAGTATATCCAAAACAGTAGACATGAAAAAGTACATAGAAAGAACATGAAGCCTCAACCCAACTTGAAAAGCTACAGGTGCCTAAGGAATGCTGAGAGTATTAGAAATAGTCTTCTTCAAGAAAGAACATATAAATTGATTATTTGATACAAAATAATCAGCCCTGAAAACATGTATATAAATAATACTATACAGACCAAACAGGCTATATTTAGAAATTTGTTTCACATATTCATACATACATATATATGTAAAACAAATAATGAAAAATATAAAAGAGATCATGAATTTGAAAGCAAAGGGTGTACATAAGAAGGATGGTTTGGAGGGAGGAAAGAGAAGAAGGAAATTGTGTAAATATAACCTTAAAAATAAAAAATAAATAGTAAAGAAGAGAAGTTCATAAAAGTAACCCATTTATATTTGAATTTGTATTGGAGTTTTCTTTATTACTTGTATTTCACATCTTCATAAAAACTATTATAAAAATCTTAACATGAAAATAATATAATAAATGTTATTGCATTTATAACATTTATGAATAAACTCCAAAAAAATCTTATAGGCCCAAAGAAGAAAAACAAACTCACTACAGTCCACTGGAAAATTAATTACACAATTATAGTTTATTGCTTTGAAAACTACAGCAAATGTTCAATTTCTTTAATATAACACTGGTAGTCACATTCCAAATGCTTTTCATAAGGTCTCAGAATAAGCTATTATCGATACCATGTGAATCAGTAATTAGAGCATTGTTAAGGAAATACACTAGATAATGTTTTAAATACAAAGCTTAACTTTAGATTATGAGCTGGAAGCATTGGGCTGGCTGTTCTACTGTGAAGTTGACACCTTCAGTAAACATTGCACAGTTCAATACTAAGTATTCTTCATATATTCAAAATGCAAAATGGCTTAAGACTAGTGAATTAAAATTTCTTGAGAATATTAAGATCCGTTACTAAATGGATGATTTCCCTCTTTTATACATTCAATGAAATTATTAACTTTGTTTTAATACAAAAACATGGTATTGCACACTTACATTAAAAACTGAAAATAATACTCAATATATAGATAGGTGTCTTTTAAAAATCAGTGAAATATTAGAAATAAAATTTGTAATAACAAGGTGTAAAGGAACTGTGTAATAGTTTCTGGATCCAGTGGTTGTAACTGGAAAATAAATGCAAAGCACAAGAAGATCACTGAGGATTTCCTTGGCTGTAAAGATACAGGAAGAAAATGTCACAGGGGGGTATAGATTCTTTATGGACATATACTGCAAGTGAAATTATTCATTCTATTTCATTTGCTTTATTGTGTTCCAAAATTCTAAAATGTGAGAATTTTAAATGAGATAGAAATGCTTGGTGAACTCATTGGATAGAAATGCAATTGTATCTCAGACAAGCTATATGTGCTAACAACTATCATCCCATTGGGACATTGCTCTGCGGCACCTTTTTGCTTTTTGCCTTTAGTCCATGATTATAAATTGCATTATTTGAAAAAAAATTAGCTACTTCAGATGAAAATACCTTACTGCTGCTTATTTGGAAAGTGTATTTGTGTTCGGCATGGTTGGTACTCATTTAATCAGAAATTTCCTCAGCTATACATGAAATATTTTCCTCTTTCGTCTCTAAAGAGATGAACATACAAAAGATTATATGAATATATATGAACAAATAAATTATGTAGCAAATTGATAGATACACTATTTCTTTCAACTTCATAGTTTGAACTATAAATAAATTAAGAGTGTTCCTTGAAGAGAATTGCAGATATGATACGCCTATTTATATTTAGGGACACAGGGGAATGGGAATATTTTATCATTCCATTAGCTGTTTCTGTAGGCCACAAGATCTACTTAATCAAAGTCCTAATTATGTCTACTATCATCTGACCCAGACCTGTTGTGACTTCAATCAACAGCATGGCTGGTGCAACTGCACAGTCTGAAAGACTGCAACAGACTCAGGTAATTGAGTGTAAATTAGAAATCTTCAGAAATTCTACAAAAACCTCTGTTGATGATGCTTTTACAGAGGCATCTACAGCAACTACCATCAGACTCACAATCAACACATCAGTGGGAAAATAAGGAATACTGGGTACTAAGCACATGCTCTGAACTACTTTGGCCCCAAGACAGCAACCCACTGCTGCCAAACCTACTGGCTTACAGCAAGCATGACTGGGTGGAGTTTGTCTCACCTACTCCTGCTTTATTACCAAAAATAATGAGTTCCACAGAATGCTTTACATAAAAGTGGAGTTGGAAATCCTCAAGAGAAGAGCAAGATTAGTAAAAATCAAAAAAGCATGGCTGGGAGTGGATCTAGGAGACAACTAAAGAGGATGTGTCACTGTAGCTTGAAGTTTATCTGTGTCCTGCCTAGTCCTGCAGCTGCTCAGACCCAAGTAAACATACAGAGACTTATGTTAATTACAAATTGTATGGCCATTAGCTCAGGCTTATTACTGACTAGCTCTTACACTTACATTAACCCATAATTCTTATCTATGTTTAGCCATGTGCTTAGTACCTTTTCTCAGTTCTGCCTTGTCATCTTGCTTCCTCTGTGACTGGCTGGTAATTCCTGACTCTGCTTTTCCTCATTCCAGCATTTCTTTAGTCTGCTTACCCTGTCTATAGTCCCTGGCTGGCTATTGGCAAATCAGTGTTTTTTTAAACCAGGGTACAAAAACATTATCCCACAGTATGCCACAGCTCAACAAAAAACAGCATATAAATTAGTGGTCTCATTATCTCATGACTACACAAAACTTCCTCTGACCACACAGAGCTATTCCTTCCATATCCATATAATATCCAATATCAATATAATGGATTTGCACTGCCCAAATTATTCACAAATTTTACCACCCACCCACCAAGTCTTTCTTTCAACTTTACCTCTCCCAAATCCTAAAGGCAAATCTGGCTTATAATATATGAATGCATGTCATTTCCCCCCTCTTTTTATTTTACCATCAATCCAAACTCCTACATCTCCCTTACTTTTTTCTTTGCCTCTATCATTCACACATCTAATTATTTCCCCATCTCTATATCAATACTAATCTCTAGTCCCACAAAGATTGCTTATTTAATTTTCCTTTCTTACCATTCCTTTTCACCATAAATAGCATGCTATCATGAGTCATTTATCTAGAACATATACTCTTAAGAAATGTCTGCTTTGCAGTGAAATACTACTCATTATGAGAGTAGGTTAAATATTAGGTAATGACTGTTGTTGCAGATAGGATACAACAACACATAGGGACAAATTGTAGATAGAACAATGTGTGTAGGGCATAAGTTTAAAGGAGGAAAACATCACCACAACCCTACTTTAACCTAATCTCTCCTGAAAATTGCTAATGATTTCATAGAAACAGTTGATGTCACCTGTATTAAAAAAAACATAATATTTAATCAACAAGTGTTGGAGAGATAGCTCAGAGGTTAAAAACACTGGGGTTAAATTCCTAGCACTCCCATTTTATCTCACAAATATCTGTAACTCCAGATCTTAGGGATCTGATGACCTCTTCTGGCATGGGCACCAGAGCATGGTGGACAAATATATATCGCTCAGAGATCAGTCACTGTAACTCATCAGGGCAGTACAATAAAGCTAAACCTGTTAGTGGAAGTGTGAGTCAGCCAGCTCCCAAGCTGTGAAAAACACCCATAAACATAAAGTAAAATAATAATATTAAATACTTTTTACTGTTCTTTTTTTTCTTTTTACATAGTGTATGTGCCTTTTAAATCATTTATTTTGATCCCATTCTTTTATCCATTCCTTCAAATACACCTTTCTCCTGATCCCCCTCAAATGAAACAAAATTTAAGAGAAAAAAATAAAAAAGAAAAGAAAAAAATGGACAAAATTAAAAATCTCGTCATGGAAACTGCAATGTGACACAGTGAGTCATGCAGTAAACCAATTTGTACATATGTCTTTACTTGCAAGTGTTCATTGCAAAGAGTTGTTGGTCTGGTTCAAGGTCTCTGGTTTCTACTACACTATCAGTATTGGGCCCTCATTAGGTCTCTTGTTGGATATCCTGTGGTTGCCCTGTGTTGTGGAGATCCTGCAGCTTTGGGTTTGTGGATCAGGTTCCTCAATGTGCTACAACCAATCATTGAGGGAGTGAATGTTGGGTTAGGCCAAGTTATAAACCTGGTTCTGGACCTGGGTAGCTGCAAGATTGGTCCACCTACCAGTTCTCCACTGTCCTTACCACCAGGGTGAGCTCTCTTGTATTGCCCTAGATAATTCACTTCTTGCAGCAACAAGTGAGTGGTGGGGACAATTCTTCTGCTCTTACACCCTCAAGGTTTGTTCTTCCATACCTACACCATCAGGGTCAGCTCCACCATGCTCACAATTTCAGTACTGGCTCACCCACACCTCCACTAATAGGGTTAATTCTGTTGTGCTGCCCTAGTGAGGTGTAGGGCCTACTCTACTGAGTGCTGCAGCTTATGAGGAGCAAGGACAGCCTTCATACTCTTATGGCCCAATGGCCAGCTCCTGCACCTGTCTCAGGCATTGATGAGTGGGGTTGGGGGTAGGGCATCTCTCATCTACCCATGTGGCCACATGTCAGATGAGTAATGGAGACAGCTCTCACTTGCTCACAATATCAGGGCTGGATTACCCTTACCTCTAACCACCAGGCCAGCTCTGCTTTGTTGTCTAAGCAAAGAGCAGAGCCTGCTTTCCTGAGTGCTGCAGCTGGTTAGAGGGAAAGTCAGCTCTCTCTTCTGTTGCAGGTGGTAAGGGGTGGAGGAAAGAGAGGGACATCTCTCACCCACCCATACTGCTGCAAGACAGATGAGTAGTAGGGCTAGCTCTCACAGGCTTACAACTTTAGGTCTGGTTCACCCATACCTCCACTATCAGGGTTGGTTCTATGATGTTACCCAGGTGAGGGACACAGCCTGCTCCCCCAAGTTTTGCAAATGCTGGGGGGCAAAGACAGCTCTCCTACTCTTGTGACCTCAGGGTCAGTTTTCCCACCTTCCTCAGGCATTGATGGGTAGTGAGACAAGCAGGTCAACTCCCCCTGCCCATGCTGCCACAACACAGATGAGTAATGAGGTCAGATCTCCCATGCTCACAGCTTGGGGGCTGGCTCACTCACACCTCCACTAACAAGTTTAGCTTTATTATGCTGCCCTGATGAGATACAATGGTTGATCTTTGAGTGTTGCATCTATACGGGTTAGGGGCAGCTTTCCTGCAATTATGACCACAGGGTCAGCTCTCTTTCTTGCCTCAGGCATTAACAGAAGGGGAAGGACACCTCTCCCAATTCCATACTGTCATATGGCAGATTAGAAGTGGGGCAGACTTCAGGGCAGACTCATGCAAATCTCCCCCAATAGTTTTGTCTTTATGTTGCCCAGGTAAGGTGTAGGGCCTGCTCTCCCAAGTGTTACAGCTGGTTAGGGGCAGCTCTCCTGATCTTATGACCACAGAGCTACCTCTTCCACCTGCCTCAGGTGTTGATGGGTGGGGGAGGGGAGGGCAACTCGCCCCTGCTCATGCCTGCTCAAGACAGATGAATAATGGAAACAGCTGTCTCTTGCTCACTACTTCGGGGTTGGCAAAACCACACCTGTGCCAACAGGGCTGGATCTATTGTGCTGCCCAAATGAAGTGCAGGTCCTGCTCTCTCCAGTGTGGCAAATTGCGGGGAAAAAATCTTTTTAAATAAACAATGTAAACAATGATCTAACCAAACACAGGCACATCCTAGAAAAAAAAAATGAAAATCAGACAACTAGTCAACAAATTTATAAATTTCATAGTAATTGCTCACTTTCACAATGTCTCCAGAAAAATTTTACAGGTAGAATTCAGAAAAATGCTTAATGTTCAAACAAATGAAATGAGAAGCAAATATCTTTTAAGGGATGACAACACCCATAGTTGCATGAAATAAGTAAATTCATAATGAGAACGAAATGTAATGAAGATATATTAATGCTGAATACAAATCAAAGCACACTGATGATAGATATGAAAAGCACAATTGCTTAAAAATATACATATAACAGTGGAAAGTCTGACCAATAGAAGATGGAATATAAAAGTTTGAAGACAGGGAGAAGAATTGTATTATTCTGTCAAAATCAGTGATTGTTTATAATTAATGGAATGAATAACACATGGAAAAGACAAAATTTAGAACTTATGAACAGAGAAGAACTTCATACCAAGGGTAGAGAAAATATTTTTAAGAAAATCATCGAAGATATTTTTTCAAATCTATAAAATTATAGCCCAGACAGACACAAGAGGAACACAGAACACTGAAAATTTCTTAAAAAAAACATAGGAAAGATTAAAAAGAATGACACCCCATTCATCATGTTATAGTAAAAATATTTAAGGTACAGATGAATAGAGGATATTAAAAGTTTAGGAGAGAAAATCCAAGTCATACATAAAGTAAGGCTCATCAGACAAATTATCTCTTATAATTTAAGTAGAAATCACAACTTTCAGAATAGAAGAAAATAAGAGGAATTTATAATCATTAATCCATACATACAGAAGATATGGGAGGGACTACTATAGAATGAAAAGAAAATCCTACCCAAAAGGCCACACAGGGAAAGTAAAATAATTGTTAAGCAAAAGAGGACTAAGAAATCACCAATACTACAAAATCAAGTAAATTACATGAATCAGTATGTATTTCCCAATAACAACATTTTTAGCTATCTGTAAAATGCAAATTAAAACTTCTTTAAGATTCCATCTTACCTTAGTCAGAATGGCAAATATCTAAAACACAAATGACAAACAAATTCGAACATGGATATAAAAAGGAGCCTATATTCACTTCTGGGGACAGTGAAAACTGGGATAGACACTATGGAAATCAGTGTAGATGATTATAAAAAACTAAAAATAGAACTTCCCTATAATCTCTTTATACTACTCCTGGAAATATACCAAAGGATTCCAACCAACTACAAAGAAACTTGTTTATCTGTGTTCATCCTTGCTGCATTCACAATTACTACTAAATGGAATCAGCATAAACACCCATTAGCTGAACATTGGATAACAAAAATGTAGTACTTCTATATAATGGAATTTTATTCTCCTGTATTGAACGATGTTGTTATAAAAGTTTTAGATAAATGGATAGTGTTGGAAAAATTATACATAGGGAAGTAATAAAGACCCATAAAGGAAAATGCCATACGTTCTGACTCATGTGTGGATCTTAGCCTCAAATACATAGATTTGCATGTTTAACTTGGAGTACCCATAGAAGGCAGAAAACTAGAAAGATGAGAGAACTTGGTGGTAGGATTATTGCTTAAACCAACACGTACTCTGGTCACAGGACAGGGAGAAATTTAGGTAGGATCAACCTGTAAGCTTGCTCTATGTTATCTTGCTTTCATAACATAGGAAGACACTATTTATTACCCTGGATGGCCAAAGCCACTAAGTCTAAACCAGCTCTGAACACTGGGAAATATAAAGGCAATAATTTGGCACAAATGCACCTTTTACTATAATTGTGGTATGAACGGTATGATTGCATGAATTGGGGCATGATTGGGAATAATCCATCACCTTTTGATTTTAAGGCCCATTCCACAGGAGAGAATTCAGTAGATATGGTCAGTAACCTGTATTTAGAGAGCAAATAGGCACTAGAAGAGAACCTGCTTCAACTGTTTTACTAGATGCACATGTTATCAAACTGCCTTCAATGTAATTATTCCAGGTTTCTGAAAGAAACACCATAAACTCATTGGCTCATCAAACTGATCTTGGATGTAATTCTTTTGATTTATTCTTCATACTCATTCTATCTCTGTTGCGAATAGAAATATCTTTATATCTTCCCAGGGAATGATGGGTAATAGTAATTGTGTTAATAATCATATTCATTCTACATGTGTTCTTTTCTGTGGATACTGGCATATGTGTGCATCATGAACAGACATACTTTCTATGCTTCGACATTTTTTTTCTATGATAATATAAAATTAGCCTGATGGACCAGTCATAAATGAGTCAAAATGGAGGACCTGGAAGATTTTATTTGTTTACTCATTCTGTCATTTCTAGAAAACAACAAACAAATAAAAATTGTGGGGGCGGAAATCCAGATTAATTTGGTAATTACAAAAGGAAGATGAATTTGTTAGTCAGAATCAATGGCCAGGCCACCCTCATATGTGGCATTCCAGTAGAGAACAGCTGCAGAAACTATGGACACATTTTGACTGTAGTGAAAGAAACAGATGAATTCCAACCAGGAACTAAACATCATTGCTTATTTTCAAGTAGCCTTTCTTCTAGTACAGGTGAAATTTAGCATCTGATGGTCACTCATTATGATATTTATTTATTGCTATGATCTGAATTTCTATGCCCCCTAAAAGTCCATAAATCAAACCTTACTTTCCACGGATACTGGCCTTTTAGAGGTATTTCATTCCTAAGGAAAAAGGTGTTATGAATGGTATCAGATATTTTATAATGGGCTCAAGGGACTACATATATCTGATGATTCGGCAAGAAGGGCCATGTCAGGACCTGAAAGCAGTAGCTCAGCAGACACCACGTTCCAAGCCCCACTACTCACATTTCCTATCCTACAAAACAAGGGGAAACAATTTTCTGTTGTTTATAAGTCATCAAGTTGTAGCCTTTCCTCTACATATATTTTGCCAGCTATGTCGGCAAAATGTCAGTTTCTTTACTTTAACCTTATCAATGTCCTCTGTGGACAACAATGAATCCTACTATGATAATTAATAAAAGGTAATTGATACAAAATTAAAGGATACTACAAGAAAGACAAGAAACAAAGAAGGAATTCACTGATAGATCAGGAGCATCGTTAACATCCTTCTTATGTTGAGCAGTTAGTACTTCCTTTTTTTTTGTTGTTTTGTTTTTTCAAGACAGGGTTTCTCTGCGTAGCTTTGTACCTTTCCTGGAGCTTGCCTTGGAGACCAGGTTGGCCTCAAACTCACAGAGATTCTCTTGCCTCTGCCTCCCGAGTGCTGGGAACTACTTCCTTTCTAAATAGACATTTTGTTTTTTTTCCATTCTTCTCAGTTTCCTTGGGATAGTGTGTGTTTAAGAACTTCTCCAGCAAGTCGCCTTTCCTCCTTCAGACTGAGGCAGGCCAGTATGTATGGAGAGGAACCAACAGATTTATGAGTAGAAGGATATAGATCGGGACTTTAGTTTTCAAGCTCCCTGGTGGCTAGATACTGAGGTATGCTGAAGAATACAGGGACTATTACTCAGTGTTCTAGATGGTCTTCTGGGGTCCACCAGTTTTTCATTATTCCGTTTGTATCAAAGTGGGTGTCACAATTACTGTTTCTATTGCTGTGAAATGACACAATGTCCACGGAATCTCTTTTTTTTTCTTATTAAGAAATTTTCTGTACATTTTACATACCAACCACTGATGCTCCTCTCCTCCCTCCTCCTGCCACCCCCAGCCTTCTCTCCCAAGCCACCCCTCATTCTCACCTCCTCCCAGGCAAGTACTCTCATGAGGAGTCAGCAGATCCTGGTACATTCAGTTGAGGCAGGTCCAAGTCCCTCCCCTTAAACCAAGGCTGTGAAAGGTGTTCCACCATAGGTACTGGGTTCCAAAAGGCCTACTCATGCACCAGAGATGGATCATGATCCCACTGACAGGGGCCCCTTAAACAGGTCAAGCTAAACAACTGTCTCACCTACGCAGAGGGCCTAGTCCAGTCCCATGGAGGCTCCACAGCTATTAGTCCACAGTTCATGGTTCCCACTGGTTTGGTTTGGTTGTCTCTGTAGGTTTTCTTCATAATCGTCATGCTCCTTGCTCATAAAATCCCTCTTCTTTCTCTTTGACTGGACTCTTGGAGCCCAGCTTGGTGCCTGGCTGTGGATCTCTGCCTCCTCTGCTTCTATCAGTTACTGTATGGAGGCTCTATGATGACAATTAGGGTATTCACCAATCTAATTACTGGAATAGGTCATTTCAGGCACCAAGGCTGTCCACTCTGCTCATATTTATTCAATATAGTACTCTAACTCCTAGCTAGAGCAATAAGAAAACAAAAGGAGATCAAGGGGATAAAAATTGGAAAGGAAGAAGTCAAGCTTGCCCTATCTGCAGATGATATGATCATATACATAAGTGACCCGATGTGTAGGCAAATTTCTAAAAGTTCTTATTCATAAAACAAACCAGGAGCCAGGTATTGGGGTGAACGCTGAAAGATCAAAGAAACAGAACAAGCCACAGCCACCTCACCTTGCCAACTTCTCTGAGTCCTCACCTGAATCAATCTCAGCTGAACTGCTGCTGAAAGCCTAAAAGCTTAACCAGCCTAGTTCCTGGTCCTCACGCCTTATATACCTTTCTGCTTCTTGCCATCATTTCCTGAGATTAAAGGCATGAGTCACCATGCCTGACTGTTTCCAGTGTGGCGTGAACTCACAGAGATCAGGATGGATCTCTGCCTCCCAAGTGACAGGATTAAAGGTATGCGTGCCACCCTTTTCTGGCCTCTATGTCTGTCTAGTGGCTGTTCTGTTCTCTGATGCCAGATAAGTTTATTAGGGTGCACAATATATTGGGGGACACAATATCACCACACCCATGCTCATTGGTAGGTAAGATTAACATAGTAAAAATGGCAATCTTACAAGAATCTATAGATTCAGTGCAATTCCGACCAAAATCCCAACATCATACTTCACAGACTTGGAAAGAACAATACTCAACCCATGAGGTCTAAAAGAGTTTAAAAAGGGTTTCTAAACATACAGTAATGGAGGGAAAAAAACAGCTTTCTACTTCATGTCTCATGTGTTCCGAGATATAGAGACACCAAGGTACAGAGATGCCATGGCATGTGGAGGTGAGCTACGCTATGGCGGATGCATAGGATGCGAGCTTGAGCTAATCAGCATGGGGAATTCCTACAGTGGTACAGAGTGGTGTCGCTCAGACATGCAGCGTGCTGCATGGTAGATTTAGCTTTTGCTAGTACAGACAAAAAAATTAAATAAATAAAAAGGTTTCTGGGCAGCACATTGCTTCTTAGACACATAGACACACTGATTCCCAGAGTTGGCAGTAGGCATACTACCACCATCATCAGAAGCTGAGGTAGGTGGAGTCAGCAAGTAAGGCTTTGGTCCTAGCCAAACTGCAATTCAGCAGTTTAAAATCTCTCCTGGTCAGAGGAGGATTATAGATTCACAATAAAATAGATTCAGATGAAATAAAACCCTAAACAGTTTACAATGTGTATAAAAATGTATGTAGGCATTTTTGGAAGAAAAAAAGAACAGGAAAAGAGATAGTTATATAAAGAAATAGGTAGTTTTAAAAAATAAACTCCTTAAAGAGACAGTAAAAGTAATATAAAAAATAAGCCATAAAAAGATGGAAATCACACAGAGTCTAGATTATATTGTCTTTGGGATTTTTAACTGCAGAAGACGTTTGAAGTTAAGGCTGTGGAGTTAAAACGTATATTTTAAAGTTATCTTAACTTCAAAATTTATGTCTATGGATATGTTGCATTGGAAAAGAGTTTCTGCTGTTGTTTCAACAGAAGATGAGAATCTATGGATTTGTTCCAGGTTAAGATGGATAAGATTTGATCAAGCCAAACCTCCTTAACCTTAACTGGTGGTAACTATCAACAAAGGTTTTAGCCAGTCTTCCCAGGACTTGACCATTATCTTCAATTTTCCCAGGATCTCCATAAGACTACCCAGTGCTCCCTATCAGCAGGAAGTAGCCTAGAACACTGAACCCACATTTCCAAAAATGGATTATGGATATTTGTCTTTGTTTAGGTTGTTGGTTACAAATTGTTTTTGGTCATAGTCAATCTCTTTCTAAAAGAAGAAAGGGGGATGTGATATAGAAATATAGGATATAGATATGGTAGAATAAAAGGGTAGATTATTGAACAATACATTTAAAGAGCAAAAAAATTGTTTAAAAATGTTTTACATTGCTATGGATTTTAGTTTATTGATACAAATTTAATGTTAATTTTGTTATACTGTATGTATATTTCTACTCTTGTTTAAAGTATTTTGTTTGTGCAACTCATTTGAAATTGTAGTGTATAGTTGAGAAATACAAATTAATAACTAATCTTCTATGATAGTCAAACTTACAGTCACATTAGTTAAGTTTTATAGGTACACATAGATATAATTAAATCAGGTAGGTAATCTTCAAATGCTTCAAAGACCTATATGGTATTTAAATATGGTATTTAAAATGTTTTAAAAACTTAGACTTTTCTGGACAATGAGACCTGTCTGCTCCTGGCAGCACCAATTACTTCAAGGAAGATGATGGGCACCAAAGACACTCCATATGGAGTTTATCTTCTTCATGGCAAAAGTTAGTCATTTGGGCGAGAAACTGTTCTTGCCTGGACTGCTTGACAAAATGTTGTATCAACTGGACATGCAGGACCTGTAGGAAGGTGACCACTGAACTTTGCAAGGCAAAATGGTCCCTCAGGTTCCTGCTTCACAGAACAAACTGCAAGACTTTCTACAGGACACTAAGAGAAGTGAATGAGAGACTCTAGGCCTAGAGGTTGAAGATGGATGCCCCAATGTTGCAGAGGAACCTTGGATGACTGCTTAGGCAGGCAGCTGTCTCTGTCATTTCCAGAATCTTGGAAGTTACTTACAATGCATTTCCTGTTTACTTAGGTAATGCTATTTTCTTCTGGGGTCTTTGATGTAGTTGAAGACTAGATAGTTATAATTTTCCTTAGTTATGATAAAAGATAAATTAGATATGAAACTTTAGACTCACAAATAAAGTTTACATAGAATATTTTCTTTAATTTTGCCAAATACCAATAGACTAGATATTGTAACTGTAATTCTTGCTTGATAACTGTACTAGTATATGTAATTTTACTATGTTAAAGTTAAAACCTTCCTTTTTGATTAGGCAGAAAAGGTGAAGTGCTGTGGGATATCATTCTGTATGCTGTGAATATGTGTTGCTCTGATTGGTTGATAAATAAAATGCTAATTGGCAGGAAGTACAGATGGGCAAGCAGATGAGGAGAATGCTGGCTGAGAAGAGGAAGGATAGAGTGAGGAGTCACCAGCTAGAAACAAAGGAAGCAAGATGACAAGGCAGAACTGAAAAAGGTACCAAGCCACATGGCTAAAAATAGATAAGAATTGTGAGTTAATTTAAATGTAAGAGCAAGTTAGTAATAAGCTTGAGCTAATAGCCACACAGTTTGTAATATAAGCCTCTGTGTGTTTATTTGGGTCTGAGTGGCTGCAGACTGATGGGACACAGGAAAACTCCCAACTACAGACTTCACTTGGTTTGGACTGTGCACTGAGCTCTTTCTGAAAAATGTAACTAGTAATTTGTTGGTAACATTAGGACCTAAATTTTCTTCAAGTTACATGATACTGTTCTCTAAAAAAATGAAATTAATTTAGCCTCTCTTTGATAACCATCAAACTTAGATCATAGACCAGTCAATGGTTAGGCACATCTACAAGATCTGAGCCAGCATTGCACAACAGGTTGTGGGTTATAAATTTTGTGATTGCGTTGGAAGTCTAGGCTAATTACAGAAGATGGCTTACTAAGGCTCCATAATCTCCATTACTAGGAGTCCTCACTAGAGTAAACCTCATAGCTTATGGGAAGTTTCTACTGCACTAGGTTTCCATATTGCCTCCTAAATTCTCATCTATTTCAGTCACCTTTCCCTATTCCCTTTCCCTCCATCTCTCCCTTTCCCTCCTAATCACTCTTGTTCCATCCCCAACTGCTCCCTAGTCCACCCACAAAAGCTATTCTATTTCTGCTTCTCAGGGAGATCCACGTGTCCCTCTTAGACCCCTCTTTTTTATGTAATGTCTCTGGATCTGTGGACTGTACTATGATTATTCTTTATTTAACAACTAACATCCACTGAAAAGTATCTATCATGTTTATCTTTTGGAGTCTGGGTTGCCTGGCTCAGGATTTTTTTTTCCTAGTTCCATCCATTTGCATGTAAATTTCAAGAGGCAATCTTTTTCTAACTGCTCAATAATACACCATTGTGTCAATATACCATATTTTCTTTATCCATTCTTTGGTTGATGGACATCTGGGATGTTTCTAGTTCCTGGGTATTATGAATAAAGCTACCATGAACAGAGTTGAACACATGCCCTTGTGGTAGAATGGAGGATCTTTTGGGTGTATGCCCAAGACTAGTATAGCTGAATTTGACGTAAATTCTGAGGTCCTCACAGCAGGAGGGAGCCCATGCCCAACACTGCCTAGATGACCAGGATCTGGAAACCAGATTGCTCAGAGACCTAGGGTAGAACCAAACACAACTGACAAAAATGTCAATGAAATGATTCCTAATGATATTTTGTTATAGGTTCAGTACCTGGCATAATTGTCATCAGAGAGGTGATTAGGCTAGTCACAGTTAAATAGTAGGTGGATCTTGGGGAACTCTGCTTAAGGTAGGGGGAGAAGGAGTGATTGTAGGAGCCAGAGGGGGTCAGAGACACCAGGAAAATACAGCCCACAGAATCAACTAATCAGGGCTTCTAGGGGCTCAGAGACTGAATCAGCAACCACAGAGCCTGCATGGCACTGCACCACATCCTCTGCATACATGCTGTAGGTCTTTAGCTTGGGGTTTTTGTTGGACTTCTAAAAATGGGAGTGGAGGTAACTGATTGCTTTGTTTGTTTGTGGAAACTATTTCCTCCTACTAGGTTGCTTTGTACATCCTTGGTATGAGGATATATGCTCAGTTTTGTTACATCATGTTATGCTGAGTTCTGTTGATATCCTGAGTGGCCTCTCTTTTCTGAAGGGAAATAGAGGAGCAATGGATGTTTGGTAGAGGGTACTTAAGGGTTTGGAGAAGGGGAGGGAGGGGAGGAAGGAGTTGGGATGTGCCAAATAGAAAAGAATAAATAAATAAATACATAAATGATAAATACATTTTAAAAATTAAATCAATTAAGAATAAATAAAAGAAAACATCTTAGATCCTAGTAAATCATATTCTGCATATATATATATATATATATATATATATATATATATATATGCAGATGGGCATATAAACTTATCTGTCTGCTCAATAAAAGTATTAACATCTGTGTTGCATACAGTAAGAAATATCTGTAAATCTACACCACAACTAGATAAACCTGCTATTTATTTGGATGTTGGAGAGAAGATTATATGTATGTAGAGGTAGGGTTTATATACTTTTTTATATGTCAAATATGTTTTAGACATATAATTTGATATGACATTGACTAAATGTTTAAAAATAGTAAATAAAACATAAGCACATATAAACCTAAGTACAACTTATTACAACTGAAAGTAAATACAGAACAAAATGTTTATAATTATAACATTATATATACTGTAAATGTTAATTTTTATTCTTAATTCTTCCCTTCCTACACTTACTTCCTTACATTGTTCTCTTCAGACTTCCAGATATAAAATATAGCTGATTTCTGTCATCATAACAGTTTTAGTTAATCTATTAACACCAAAGTAATAGATATATTTTTTCTTTCTTCTGTGAACTGGTTAGACATAAATAAGAACAACAATGAGGAAATGACCACTGTGATGTCTACTAAGTGATTATTTAACCAACCTCAATGGTATCAGGGAACAGTAGAGAACACAATTAGAGTTTTGTTCTATGAATCTGAGATAGTAAATTTTGGCTCACCTTTATAATAGAAATAGAGGTGTGGGTCTAAATGTTAAGAATTTCTATCTGTTCCTGTAACTCTTTTTCAAGTGAAATGAAACTGATTTAATGTCAGAAGGCCAAAAGCAATATACTCACACTTGCAACAATAATCTTAATAATACATGTTTGCAGTGGAGCTGTCCTTCAAAGAGCAACCCATAAGTTCCTACTACAGTGGACACTGCACTGTAAGGAGCAGAAGTCAATAACTGGAAATACGAATTATTATTTACTTCAGTGCATTCTGTTGTTGCTTATAGTCATAAATAACTCTTTCAGTAAGAAAATTCTATTTATCTCAAGCCATATTGGCAGAACAGTATGTGTGTGTGTGTGTGTGTGTGAGAGAGAGAGAGAGAGAGAGAGAGAGAGAGAGAGAGAGAGAGAGAGAGAGAGAGAGAGAGAGAATAACATCAGCAAAAGTAGAAAATAACACAAAAAGACCCCTTAACTCAATCTAAGAATATTTCTCTTTATTTAAATTCTAAGGAACCAATGAACTATCAATTTCTCTTTACTGTTTTATTAGAAGTATCAAATAATTATACGGAGTCTGCATCTTGCTACCATATATCATGTGCTTCAAAACATTTATAGCTATACTTTATCATTATTATATTTTATACCACATATCTAGCTGACTGTATAGGACTAGGCACTGATGGAATGAGAACAACCCCCCCCCTCAAAAAAAAAATGACAGTTTGGCATTTGAGAAAATGGCAGAAGCAGGAAGGTCACAATCTGACCTTTTCCTGCCCTTCTCCCCTGAAGCAGGTTGTGAAAGCCAGAAAAGGGGTTCTGCCCTTTTCCTGAAGCAGGTTAAGGGATCCTCCTGTGATAAGTGCCTGTTCCATCCTAGGAGGAAAGGGCATCCTTATCTCTGAAGACACAGGACCACAGATAATAATCTGCACAGGCCTTGCTAATTTTCCCCAAGTTTATTATCAGTGGATCATACCCTTTGTCCCCCACCCACACCTCTCCATAACTGAGTACTTCATCAGATGGCATAAAAACACAGAACTCAAACTGTTTCTTCATGTCTTCATGTCTGAAAGTTCCCCTGTTAGTTTATATCGGAGCATTCTCATTAATTTTAGTTTTATTATAGGATATTTAGCCACGTAATGAAGATGAAAGAAAATTCCTTTTACTTACAGTACTTAGTCTGAAACTATCAATTTAGTGATGTGCATATTTGTGTATGGTGTGTGTATGTATGTGTGATCTCATTATATAATTCAACAACAGAACTAGAGAATAAAAATCCATTTAATTTGTTTGCTAAATGATTTGTACTTGTTTGGACCTTAAACATATATCTAATTCCCCTGTGTTAATGAATTCAAGTGAGAAAAGCTTTCATCTTTACAAAGACTATATCATCATATTACGAATGAAAATATCATGAGGCATCATGGTAAGTCATTTAAAAATAAAAATATTTACCAAATGTAAATGAACTAATCTTTCTTATGAGTAATTCCCGGGCTACCCAATGACAGTCTTTGTGTAATCATTGTTTGGCCATATAACAATAAGAATGAGTTCTCTAGGATTTTAATGAAGTTCCCATATATTTTCTTGAATTATTTTAGTTTTAATAATTCAATATTAATAGAATATTTCTTTACTAAATTCAAGAAATAAAACATCACAATATAGCATTGTTTTTTTTTCTTAATGAAAGAATGCTTTTGCCACAGTAAACCAGGGAAAACAAAACAAAATACTCCCCAGGACACGAATAATATGTGCCAACATATTGATCATAGGATAATTTAAGAAGCATATTTAATGATCTGAAGAAAGTCCTTATGGTTGAAGAAATTAGAGCTAAGAAATATTCCACAATTAACAAGAAATACTGAGGAGATGATAAACTATGGTGGGAAGAGTTATGCTATGAGTAGGGTGAGTGAGAACAGGCTATAACATAAAGTCACTCTGCAGGAATCTTTGTATCAATTTCAATAATGTTTCCTACTATGTAGAGCTGGCTAGCCTGCAATTCGTGTAAACCAGGCTGCCTACAACTTAGAGAGATCTGTTGTCTCTAATTTTTGGTTGCTGGGATTATTTATTTATTTTTAACTTTAATTGTATGAATGTTGGCCTGCATGTATGTTTATGTACTATGGGGGTGTCAGATTTCCTATGGCTGGAGTTACATATGGTTGTGGGCTACCGCAATGGTGTTCATAATTGAACTTAGTTCCTCTATAAGAGTAGCAAGTGCTCCTAACTTCACTACATCTAGCCCTACAGAGATATTTTAACAGTTAAAATGTAACTTTAATCAAAGTTCAAAGTATAGAGTTTAGACTATTTTAGTAGTTTTGTAAAAATATGTTGATTTTTTGATCAAAAGAAAACAACGTAATAAGATATTCAAAATATTGTGATCAAGAGACATGAAGGTGATAGTATACATCCACACACACAAAATATCTTCCAAGATTTATCACACATGCTTCTTCAAAGAAAAAAAGACTTACAAGATTTGAGATATAATTTCATAATAATACTATCATCTGGTTGGATCACACAAGCTAAGTGTGTTTAATTTTATAATGTTGAAAACAGTTATGTCAAAATGAATTATGTCCTTGTCATATATAATAGAGACAACAGGTTCTATATAACAGTAACAGGTAACTGTTAATATATGTTTGGTTTTTATTGGTATTGATGATTAAAAGAGTTCTTAGTCTTTGAATATTAAATGATTTTGATTTAGAAGACATGTTAGTCAAAATTGATTGATTCCTATTAAATCTCTTTACTGAGAAATTTAATTGAAAATTAAATTTTCTCATCTACTGTTGGAAACTGTGGATAAAACTGGGTAAATCAAAGTTAAAAAAAAACCAAGTCTTTGAAATATTTTCAAATAGATTAGTTACTGGTACAGATTTCATAAACATTACTATCCAAATGGGTATTCACAGTTAAAATAGTTCACAGTCTAAAAATATTTATTATTGCTGCTACATAAAAGTCACCAGTTCTAAAGAATCATAGTTTATGATTTGGATTGTTTTTACTTTTTTTTTCCTTCTAAGATACTTTCTATAGTCTTTGTTTTCTAATTTGTAAAATAATAGTTTAAAACTATTCCAATATTAAATTGAGTTGTGACATAAATAGCTATTAAGGCTATTGTCTTTTGTTTTGGTTATTTTTTGTTTTCCTTCTCTCTCTCTCTCTCTCTCTCTCTCTCTCTCAGTCTCTCTCTGTCTCTCTGCCTCTGTCTGTCTATCTGTCTGTCTGTCTCTCTCTGTCTCTCTGTCTCTCTGTCTCTCTGTCTCTCTCTCTCTCTTTCTGTGTGTGTGTGTGTGTGTGTGTGTGTGTGTGTGAGTGCAAACACATATGTGCGTTAGATAAGGTCTCATCTAGAGCCAGTTGACTTTGATTTGTTAAACCCTTAGCCTCTGCCTCCAGAATGCTAGGATTGCATTATTTACAACCATTCTTGACTTAAAGCTCATTCAAAATTCAAAACTTTAGCATGCTTATTGTTATTGTTCTTGGTCAGCTCCTGTTTATGAAGCCATGTTGGTGAGATTTTACGGGTGCAGCTTCTGAGATTACTAGGAGACACAATCTAAAGGCAAATTCTACGATCCTCTGCTCTTACATTCCTTCCATTCTCTGTGATCCCTGAGCTAGGTTAGGGAATTGTTTGTTATATATAATCCACTGTGGCTGGACTCCATAGCTCTATATCTTGATTGGCTGTGGTTTTCTGTAATAGTCGTGCTGATAATTAGGTTGAGCCTAGGAGGCCGCTACACTAAAAGTGGAACTACATGCAACTATAGAATTATGAAAGTAAGAGAAATTGTCTTCCTCAGGGAAGAGTACACCAATTGGTTGTCCAATTTCAAATGATCAGCCCTGAAAACACATATATACAAGTAACATTACATAAACATATATAACAACCATTAATGACAAAAGAATACAGGACTTTGAAAGAAAGTAAAGAGGAATATATAGGAGGATTTGGAAGGACAATAGGGAGAAGAAACATGATGCAATTACGTTATCTCTAAAAATAAAAGAGATAATTTTATAAGTTTAAATTTGAATGATTATTTATAGAATGCATTGTAATCTCTACCTTTTCATTCATTAGTCTGTTTATCAATATTGTGATAATGAAATTGATTGATATAAGAATGTAGCTTAATGTTTTTACTGAGATGATATTAAGCAATACGTTTGTTACAAAATGTGAACCTTCTGGCACGCACTTATGGGTCTGTGCCCTTGATATGAACACTACAGAGTCCATTACAAGAATAAAGTGTTCAACTTTCTGTGAACTTGGATCAAAATAAAGGAGAGCAATAAAGTCACTCCTTTGAGTTTTGCCTAGTTATCAAATAATCCAGAAATAATGAAACCAATAAAAGTGAGATAGTCTGTCAATGGAAAAACAACAGCAGAAAACCCATGTTTCCCTCCTAGGTATTTAACAAAAAAATAATTCTAGATGTATGGAAGGAAGTTTTCTAAAATTTGAAAATTCTGTCAGCTCAGAAAATTATGATTTCTTTTACCAGAAAGTAAATCTCTACCTCAACAAAAATAGTATTTTTCTATTTCATATTTTTGTCATTATATATATTTGCATTATATATATTATATATCGTATATCTATGTTATATTTCCTTTAGGGGTTTCCTATCATTACTCTGCCCCTGCTTTAAACTTGTATAGAAATTTACCAAACACATTTTATTTTCAGTCCTAATATGAGGAAATTGGAGCCCTGTCAATTTCCTATTCTAGCTCACATTTTCCACTAATCCTTAGTAAGGGCATCTAGTGTAATCAGTCATTTGAGCTAATGATCTTCTCTCGCATTCTGACTCATTCCCTTCTTGTCTTCTTTGGCATTTTGCTTTTTGACTAATGCCATAAATTTTTATCTTCAGCCCCTGTTTCCTCTTGCCTGTTCACTTTCTGTATTGTTTTCTTCTATGTGGTTAGTTTATCTAGTGTGATTCCATTGAAAGAGCTAATTTTTCCTTTGCAAGCAGTTATCAACTGCAGATATCAGCTTGGCTAGGGATAGGAGCTCATGGTTATTTCTTTCTCTCTGTGCCAGAAATATTATAAATATTTTGTTTTTACTTGCCCTATCTATATGGTTAGTTCCCTTGTAAATTTATTATTTTTCTAATTTATTCATTTTTGGAAGTCCCCATTTAAATTTTTATTTCATTTATTTGTTGTGTGGGAGGGCAGAATACAAGAATAAGGATTGTTCCTTAGATCCCATCCACTATTTCCTCAAAGCAGACTCTCTAGTGATCTAGACCTCATCAAAGAGGCTAGTGTGGCTGACCTCAAACCTCAGGGAGTCTATGCTCTAACCTCTCGGTATTGGGATTACTGTATGTATATACTACTATGCCTGGCAGATTTACATAAACTCTGGGGACCAAATTCAGGTCCTTTTGTTCATACAGTAAGCAATTTACTATCCAAGCTATCTCCCTAACTGGAAGTTCCTATTTTTTTTTTAATTTATTTTTCACTTTACATACAATCCCCAGGTCCCCCACTCTCCCCTTCTCCTGCCCCTACCACCTCCCCCTTATCCTAACCCACATCCACTCCTCCTAAGAGATAAGGCCTCCTTTGGGTAGTCAACAAAGTCTAGCATATTAAGTTGAGGCAGGGCCTAGCCCCTTCCCCCTGAATCAAGGCTGAGCATTCCTTGTAAATTTAAATCTCAACTTTATTTTGAGTCCCACTGTCCAGTTTTCAAATAAAATATCATTAGCTACAGGTTCATCCATTTTTCTCTGTCATCTAATCTTACCCATTGTGCCCTTGCACTTCTAATCCTAGCCAATCCTATAGTTAATAACTGTAACCATATGGTTATAGCTATTATCCCATTATTTTTTTCTCCTTAGCCCTATATTCCATTAAGCATAGGTCAGATTTTATATCAAGTCCACTCAGATTTCAAATGCCTTTACTCATGTTTTCTTTTTCTTTTTTTTTTCTTTTCTTTTTTTTTTTTTTTTTTTTTGAGACAGGGTCTCTCTGTCTAGCTTTGCCCCTTTCCTGGAACTCACCCAGTAGCCCAGGCTAGCCTCAAACTCACAAAGATCCACCTGGCTCTGCCTCCCGAGTGCTGGGATTAAAGGCATGTGCTACCACTGCCTGGCTACTTACGTTTTTATTAACCCCACCCATGTATGCTTTAAAGGAATAAGTTCTGTCAATTTTTATCATATTTATAATATTTTGCTCTTATAACACATAAGACAAAAAATAAAAGAGAATGAATTGTGTAAACTAATTTCAACTTACCCATGCCTGGTAACATGTTTATCATGAATTCACTAGGATAGTAAGTCACACCCTTTTCGTCATAGATCCAGAGCTAAGTGACCATTACTTAAAGACATGTTAACAATTTGATTTATGATTTAAATTCACATGATTAAATTGTTTTTGAAGATGATCATTATAGAATTCTAAAAAAATATGACTTTTAGTTATATCTTTAAAATGAAAGCCTTTCTTGAATTCTCCAAACACTCCTACCCTGATTATCAGCTTATAATGTTCTCAGTTTATAAGTGCCTGATAAACAGAAAATAATAACACATTTTAAAATTAATTTTTCAGTTTTCAGTAAGCTTATCGATAGGAAAATATTGTAAATCTAGATCTCTTATCTTCAATTTAGTGTGCTCAAATTTATCGAAATAAGTATTCATTATAGGAGGATTTATACAACAATGTAATTCAGATGATTATGAATTTTACCAAATATAAATCTCAGTAAAAAAAAAAATACAGAAAACAGAAAACACAGGTGATTTTTTTCTCCAAAGTTTTTGTTTTATTTACACGTATGTTTTTGTTTTGTTTTGTTTTTACAGCACATGCTTTGCATAATGTCCATTTTAGTGTACATCTTCATTCAAAGTCTCCTCAAAATTCTTCTTTAGTATCTAATTGTTAGGATAAAGAATTTCCCTGGAGGACATTTTATAAGCCACCATCATTGATCCTAATCTGCAATTTACACACACAAAGTAGTGATACTTTGATTAACTGAATAAGGGAATCACAGCAGTGTTCTGGTTTATTTAGCTCCCATGTATTATTGAAGGCATAATGCCAAATCAAACACTGTGTTTGGTGGTTGATACATACTACATAGCCTTAGTTATAAATGAATATTTTATCTTCATGATAATAAAAATTTGTGGACACCCAGTCTGATTGGTTAGCTTTAGACCAATAGCCAAAATATTAGTAGAAAAGTATGGAAGTATTTTAAGAATATTTTTAAAAACTGTAATTAGGTAGGAGTAGAATGGAAGTTTTCTCATTCCTGTGTAAATACCTGCTTTTTATTCTTGGTTTTGATAGAATGAATAGCAATACAAAATGCATTTTTCTCACAAAGCTTGGTTTCCTTTCTTCTTTCTTTCCTTTAATTTAGAAAGAGCCCTAGTATGCATATTTCCAGGAACTGAGATATATGTAGGATTGCATGGATTACCCAGTTCATTGGCTTTGTGAATTTTATGTCTTATTTTGCAAATGATGTCCTCATGAACATAGAAATTGATATTCACTGTTAAGTGCAGCGATTTATCACTCTCAGTTTGATGTTTGGAATCTTCCACAGAATTTATTTCTGCTATATATGTTACCACCACAGTCGTTGATCCTTTTTGTGTCAGTCTGTACAAATGTTTTTTCTTCTTAGTCCTGTTGGTGTCAACTTAGTTTTTTTAGAGACCTTGTCTAATTAGAAGGCCTACTAAAAGCTACTGCTAGTAAATGGTAAGTAAAGATTCTTTAGTTACCTGGTATGAGCCCCTATAAAATTCATTCTTGATTCAGGTAGCCACACTAGTTATATAGGATAATGTAGAAGCATCAGGATTGAATTGCTTATTGCCAAAACAGGAGGATGCAACAGCATGCTAATGTGTCTTAGAGAAAAATCTCTTTGCCCCGAATCAATAAGCCACAACCGATCCTTCCTCTGAACTTCCTAAGGAAAAACTCAGTAGATACTTGAATATTCTTTTTACTGAACACTATGCTTTTGGGGATAATACATTGTGTAGCCATTTTTTTTTTCTGAATTGAGAGCTTCCACTTTGTAGGGATGATTTTAAGACTCATGAAGCAAATATAATGTAAAAGACCCAAGACGTAAAAAAAGAAAACCTCAAGAATCCAGGAAATCTGGAGTTTGCAAGACTCACAAAGTCCCCCTTCCAGATTGTAGAATTAAATAGTTGGTGGGGAAAAGAGGGTTCCTGGCAAGTAGACCTGCCGGTAAGACACTTTTCTAACTGACTTGTTGAACTACTGACAACTCATTCAGGCATCTCCAGGGTTGGAGGTTTCATGAATAGTCACTCAAGACAGGTGGACTTTTCAGTAATGTGGCTACCTATGAGTCATCCATGCTTCAGTAAGTAAACCCTCACCCACACTTCTATAAATCCTACTAGTGTATGCTAAGTTCGCATATACCTGAACTAACAATTAAGTTAAAATTTCTGTACAGAAATATCAAATTTTTATTTTATACTTCAAAATATTAATTTAATCAGACCCTATTGACATAATTTCCTTTTTAGTCAAATTACACACACACACACATACACACACACACACACAATAATTGAGTGGGATTTTTTAGGTTAATTTTCTAACTTTCAACGCAAAGCAGTTAGAACTCTTTATAGGTTTCCTCCACCTTACTAAGAAATTCATACCTGTCAGCTTTTCTTCTTGATCTTTAATTTCTTGAGGCTATTTAGTGCTGGCATATGTGCTGACTGGTTCCTTGGGGTTTGGTTTCATCTATCCCACAAAGTGTTCTAAGAAGCTCGACACACTCCCAGGATCGTTTATCTAAAGGGACTTAAACAAAGACAATGCAAGGGTTTTATTATATGCCATCTGAAAAGAAAATTAATTTTGCCTCAGGTCTCAAATGTAAACGAGAGCTCCATTGAGTAATGAAACCTTTTCTGAATGGCCTAATTGAAAGAAGGTGCAAGACATACTTAGATATTTTAGACTGAAGATGAACTTTTGTCTGAATGGCTGAATTTAACATCTGAACTTTCTCAAAATTAACAGCCAAACAGCATTTTACTTCTTGTTTGCATACCTAAGATGTATTTCATCTTAGGCTTATGAATATTATAAAATGACCATTTATTACCTCAGAATGTGGTAATAGAGTGTAGAGATCTTAATGAAAAAGTACATGGTGTCACAAAGAGATGTCACAAGATCAGTCATGGAATCCTAAAAACTGCATTGTTTCTTTGTTACTCATTTGATTCATACGATTTCTGCCAAGAACCTGTGTTGTCAGGTGACCTTTATTTCCTGCATAATAAATAGATTTTACTTCATTGGACACATAAAACTATCCCTTAAAGTGGGACTTGCAGAAAACCTAGATAATATGAATAAGAAATATATTCTTGCAATCATTATTTTGCACAGATAACCAATAACAAAATATGTAGGTTCTTGCAGCTGGTATCAAACTTTCTACACCAAATGTAGCCAGGATATTGTCTGAGCAGGTTCACTGTAAATGATCAAGGACATATGTTTGATATTATCTAGGAAAACACAAACATTGAGTCAATGTCTTGAGCTCTACATTACCCTGAAACGGAGTTTGGCTCCATAAACTGTTCCTAAGAAGAATGTTTCCCTCTGAGCATAACAGCTAACATTCCATTATTAATGTAAATAAATGAGAAGAAAAAGAGAAGCCTGATGATTGCCATGGTAAAAAATTAAATAGCCCTGGGATTATGGGCTGAAGTTGACTGTAGTAACTGGCTGGGAATGCAGACATTCGGTCCATCAAATGTATTTACAGAGCACACGCTGACCAATCAGTGCCCCCTCTTAACATGTGTTTGTCCCCTGGAGAACTACATCTCTGAAAACTCCTGACTTTATTTTTCTAAGATTTGGAATAAATGCTACCTGAATTTCAGAATAAGTTTGAGATAGTTTCCTTGGTGAAAAATTCATGTTTCACCAGCTTTTGCTAATTTATAGATTGAAAGGTTCAGAGAGATCCTTCTGCTCCTGAACTGTTCATGCTTCTGCCTGTGTGTTGATATTACAAGCCCCAGGGTATATAAGTCTCACCTGCCAGGATATTGGTTTCCCTTAATGATAATCACATGATAGTTTGATCTCCAGAATAATATTTACAACTGACTTGTATGTGCTAAAATGAATAAAATGTATTTTATGTTTCTCTTGATGCTGAAATATTAGTCATAATTTATAACAGAAAGTTTCTAAAATAGAGATGTGAATCAACTTTACAAACTGGTTTTTGATTAAATTTATACATCCCAGTTTATTTTAAAAAGCAACGGAGATTATCTTTCTCTAAGTGCCAATTTTCGCATGAACTGCTTCAGGAGCAGATGCTCCCCTAATGCTGATTATGTTGCTCATGTTTACACATACGAGCCCAGGTGCTTCCAGACAGAAAATAACAGTGCAGACATAGATACACAAAGTAATCAACCCTATCAGATCGGGGTTGGATATTTCCTTCCAAGTCCTAAATCCGTTTTGCCTGGAGAACCCCACCTGCTTGCTGGTGACTCACCTGTTGGTGTGAAGCTTGTTTGTTGTGGCATCACCAAATTGAAAGAGAAAAATGAAACGTGGGTGAAAATATTATACTTTCATATTTTCTACCTCCCAAAAGTGTACACTATTCATGGAATAAATGGAACAGCCTTAAAACAGTTTGGAAAAAATTGTATTAATTCAAACCAATATTTACTTGATAAATGCAAATGAAGATCATGTCGAACTATCATTTTAAACTGTAAGCCTATAAAAACTTAAAGAACTGACAGTAACATAAATTGGAATGTATGTCAGTCAATATGATCTGCTAAGATTTTTGTGTGAGGAATAAACATTTACCCAAACAGGCTGTATAAAATGAGCACATTATAACATTTAGTAGAGTGACAAACTCATATAAGGGAAATAGAATATTTGAAGAAAATAATTTTTGTTCAATAAAATACTTTCATGAGTATATATTCTTTGGGAAACCAAGGACCATTGTCAGGCATTGTCTACCTGTACCCTGTACCTGTCGCACAAATGTAGATGTGTGACACATATATTTTTAAGACATTTGTCTACCTGTCCCTGTCCTATAAATGTATATGCTGTTAGGACACCTGGCTGGGTTGTACTAAGGAGAAGAAAATAGTCAGAAACGTGTGTGGATTTCATGAACACATGAAGTCTCTCCATCAAAACACAGCATGCTAATATTTCAAATTATTTGCTACAATACAGTCTCAACATTTTCAAAACAAGACCCAGGCTTATATAATCAAACATTTCCAAATGCTTTCTTTTTCTCATAAAGCATATGAAAAAGGTGGCAAAGAAAGAGAGAGAAAGAGAATATGATGATGGCAGCATTTTGCTACTTTTAACAAAAGCATGGAGAGTTCTCAAATCATGAAAATTCATCATGCTTATGGCTACAAGATGACTGGAATTCCATCAGAGAAAAGTCCTTATTTTCTTGTGACATCTATGCTTTCCAGACCTCAAGAAGGTCTTGTTTTTCTTGGATATCAGAACTACTTAATCTTCATTACATTAATTGTTCCATCTCACACACAATAATAAAAAAATGAATATTCATATCCAGCATCTGAACAGGGACAGTAGTGGTACCTGGGATTCCAAGAAGGAGGACTAAGGAGGGGAAGGGGGCTGCTGGGAGGGGAGAAAGAGAAGAGTCAAAAACTGGGGTCAACAGTGTCTAGAAGGCTGATGACTAAAGCCAGCATGACTATTTCTACCACTGCTCCCCATTTTCCTCAAATGTAGAAGCAGAAAACAAGCCAGTAAAGTTCAATAGACAATAAAGTTGCTGGGAACTCAGAGCAACTCTGGTTCCTCTTTTACAGGGTACATACTAGTACTGTAAGTAAAGCATTTTACATCTCAATGTCTGGCATATTTAACCACAGCTTTACAGAGAAACTGTCAAAGTTTTGTCCTGGGCCTTGCCTCCCTGTCCCCAGAACCCTGGTGCCAGTCCATTACTGACAATGCAAAGCATGACTCTAACAGGGAATAACAGCACAATGTTCTTTGTTCTACCCACAGGGCTCTGAAGGGCCTTTGGCTCTACCTAGCCACTGACAAGAAGCCTGGTAGGAGAGTTGAAATCAGCAGTTGTCAGTGGCCAACATTTATTCTAGAATTCCCAAATTACAGCTCTTTCTAGCAGTGGTAGATTTTTCTGTGTCAGATTAGTATATTTGTATGGCAGAAGCATATGCTTTTATGCTCACACTTTCTTGAAAATGAAGATATCATCTTCAGAAAATCAGAGTTAGGAGAGTATCAGTTGCTAATGTTAATTATAAACATCAGAGCAGAACCCAAATATTGCATCCAACTCTTTGAGCAGGAAGACATATTTCTAAGAACATCTATTATTTCTGGAACTGATCTCCAGAAAGAAGATCAGGGCTGGGTTGGCATGCTGCACCTGCCTATAGGAATTATCATTGACAGAGAAGCAGAATTTTTCTCAACAATTTGGAGTTTGCATCTATAATTCTCAGGATCAGACACCAGTGAATCAATAGCCAGGGAAGAAATTACACATATCACAAAAGTTGAGCTGATCAGCTCTTTATTAAAAATCAAAACAAAAAGTACCCAAGGAGCTAAATTTCTTCATGTTGCAAAAATGGTCTTGTTGTCCTTATATGTAAATTATATAACTTTTAAGCTTTTAATTCAATATTTACTTTAACTAAAATAGTATTCAAATATTTCAAATATCAATTAAACTAATGTAAATAAATTTAAGGAGATGTAATTTTAGCACATATCAAGTTGACAAATAGGTAGTCAATCATTGATCTTTTTCTAAGAAAAAAAAGGAAAGATATTTATAAATTAGGAATCTACACCAGGTAGTACTTTCAAGAGAATTTAGGACAAAAATGTCTTTTCTATATTAAAGGGAAATTAAAATTATTATGGAGTATTTCAGAGATAATTAAGAAAAATTATCATTGCCAAATTGTTCACAGTGCATTAAAATTTATTGTTTAGTTTCCTTGTTTTTTGGTGGTGTTTCTTTTTTATATCTTTTATTTTTGAGATTGTAGTATAATCACATCATTTCCTTCTTCTCTTTCCTCTTTCTAAACTCTCCCATATACCCCTCTTTACTCTTTAACATTTATGGCTTCTTTCATTAATTATTCTTACACACACACACACACACACACACACACACACACACCCCTACACATATGTATGCATATATGTATGTATATATATATATGTATATCCATGCAACAATTAATGAAAGAAGACCATGTATGTGTATATGTGTGTGTATGTGCATATATATATATATATATATATATATATATATATTCCAAACATTCCACATATAAGTAACATCATACAGACTCAGAAGTTTATATTTTGGAATATATGTATACACACACACACACACACACACACACACATGTATATATATATATATATATATATATATATATATATATATATATAAAAATTTCAATGTTAACTAGTGGAAAACCAATTGTAGTCTTCTTCCCTGTGGAAGATTATTTCTTCTATCCAGTATTCCTTAGTTGTCTGTAGTTTTTGTGTAGTGTTTTAGATTTATAGATGTTTCCCGTCCTCTTTGGCATACTTATTGTTCTTGTCCACTGACATAGTCATGTCAGTGAGGCATAATGGGTTTAGCTTCTGACATACCTAGGATACTCAGACTCACAGCCAATTATTTGATCTTCTATCTCTGATAATCTTTCTGTCCAGTCCAGAACTCCATGTTCCCCAAATCTTTGGTGTAGAAGTTGTATTATAGATGTATTCATTGGGGCTGGGCTCCAGCACTTTGCATTTTGATTGGTTTTATTTGATGGTCTCCATCTGTTGCAAAGAAAAGTTTCCTTGACGATCAGTGAAGACCACAGTTATCTGAGGGTATAAAGAAAAGGTTTTATTTTAAAAGAAGATTCTGGAAAGTCCATAATCCTTTCATGTGAGAAATTATGAAGACAGAAATTGTGCTTTTCTTTCTTGGAAACCTGAGCAAATGAGCATTGATGTTTACTTCTTACTATTTAGTCATAATCTCCCCAGAGATTTGCTTTAAAACATGATACTCAATATCGATCAGTCTCTGCATTTACCTGTAAGAAAGGCATAGATCAGATCGTTGTTTTGTGCTGCCTTTAAAATTAAACTTTTTGTCATTGTTTAAAACTAACTTACTTGATATATTGTTCAGTGCATCTATGACTTTTGATAGAAATTTTTGACATTTTGACTCAGCCTTTACTTATCCCTTCTACAGTCCTCAAAGTATCTTGTAATACATGATTTTCTCTTTTAGATGATAGAATCTGGACTTTGAGATCACCGTGGCATTTATGGATGACAATAGTGGTCCTCTTTTATCTATAAATGGCTGTTCCTTTGCAATATACAGAAACTATTTGAACCAGATAAGACATAAAACAGAGCTACAACACTTTCTACATAAACCCACATGGATATATTCATCAATAAGATGTCTGTTTTACACATCATTCACAGTACCATTGAAATTGTGTGCTTTAAACCTATAATTATTACAACTCAGAACAGTGCCTTGCTCAACCCTCATCAGAGAAGCTTATGCCTGCAGCGGACAGAAACAAATACAAAGACCACAGATATTATGGAGAGTGAGAAACCTTGGAACACTCAGACCTACATGAGATGTCTTCATCAAATCTCTCCCTTCAGGGCTTGGAGAGATCGGCAGAAGAGGAGGCAGAAGGAGTGCCAGAGCCAGAGAAGATGGAGGACATCAAGAACACAGGAGATAAATGCAAAATTCTAAGTGTATGTACAGAGCTGTGTGACTCCACCTAAAACTGTTGTACTGCAAACTACAAGTGGGTGAATTATCATTATCAATGGACTTGTTAAAATAGTTTCTTTGGTGGAGAGGACACTACAAAAATGAGGAGAGGATACGGAGGGACTGGGAGATGAGTGGATTTGGGGTGCATGATGTGAAATCCCCGAAGAATCAATAAAAAGACAAAACAGAAACAAAAACCAAAACAAAGAAAAAAAAGGTTTTAGAATGCCATTAAGGATTACGCTGGTGTACTAAAGTGTTGGTTGTAGATTCTTTCCCAAGATGTATGATTTCACCACCCCTGATTAAGCTGTACAAGGTTTCAGTTGCAAGCATTATTTCTATCTTGTTCAGCAAGTCTTAAGTTCAATTATAGAGTTGTTGGTTACCCCCAAGGTACAAGTGTCACTACTATACCCTCAGGGTTATGGTACCATGCTGGTCATTACTGTGGTTCAAAAACATCAAAGCTGGGTAGAATTGTTGGTTGCCTCCCTCCTTTACAAGCTTGCATGGAATCATCTAGCACCATGAAATCTAGTCCTCAAGTAGTAGGGATTCAAATCTCTTTTAGTTCAGGACCCTCTGGTCCCTTTGTCTGAAGTACATGAGTCTTCAGTAATAGGGATTTACCTTCTACTTCTGGGGACAACCAGTGGCAGTAGCACTAGGTTTTATGTTTTGGGAGTCTCTTGGAGAACCAATGGCTCAAATGAGGGTTTCTCATGCCTGCTGTGGTGTTTTTTTAATTGGTCTTTGGCTATTGGAGAAAATATTTTCAGCCCAGATGATATAATTAAAAAATATATATATTTTATAAATATAAATATAATATATATATATATTAATATCTCATCATAAAAATAATAAAATGTATATATGTATGTGTGTGTGTATACAAACATATGAGTAATATGTTTTTGTTTTTTTCTTTGGGTAGAGATGATTGTATGACTCCTTATGAGTTTTTAGACAGCATTACAGTCATTTTACTCTTCTCTCTCTTCTGTATTTATCCCCCTCCTTTTTCTAATTAGAGCCCCCTTTTCCAATTCCTTAATCAGATCACTTCTGCCCTGCTATTCCCTTTCTATTTCTCTGCCATTCTCCTATTCCAGCAATTTTTCCTTTCTAGTTCCCTAGTTTCTGTGGTTACTCCAGGCTACATACTCATATCTGAAGATTTGGAGCTAGGAGATTCCAATGAGAGAGAGCATGTAATATTTGACTTCTTAGCTCAGAGTTACCTCATTCAATATGATCATTTCTAGTTCTGTCCATGTACTTGCAAAGTTCATGATTTCATTTTTCTTCACAGGTGAAGAGTTTTCCTTAGTGTATATGTACTACATTTTCTTCATCCATTAGTTAGTTTGAAGACCTTTAAGTTGCTTTCATTTCCCATTTATTGTGAATAGAGATGAAATGAACATATCTGAACAAGTGTATGTGGAGTCAGGAATTTTGTCCTTCAGATATATGCTAAAGAGTTCTGTATCTGGGTCATATGATAGATTTATATTTAGCTTTTGGAGAAGCCTCCATACTGATTCCCATAATTGTGGCAATATTTAATTTCTTTCAATAGAATATGAAGATAATACCATAAATACCCAATTATTACACATGGCACATAGTATTTACTCTTTATAATATGTGATTGTATGCATGGCATTTACTGAGAGCCTTCTGTAACAACATCTGAAACATGGAACTTGGATTTAAGGTGTTATTCATTACATACACTCACACTGTTTCTTATAATTCACCCAAGCTAAAATTTGGGTCACTTTCATTTTCTGTTTTTCCTTATTTTCTCCACACCAAATTACTCAGTTTCTTGTCACATCATTCTTTGAAATAATGCCTAGTTCCATCACCCTTCTAATTATTATAGTCCCTGAATTAATTGATGTTCTCATCATGTCTGGCCTCTACTCCTATCTTAAACTTTCTGCATTTCAATTTTGACTTTTCTCCCCTATAAAAAAGTAGAGCAAGCTAATTTGCTACATGCAAATTTGATCATGACACATCCATGATTAAAGCCATTTTGTGCTTTCTCATTACTGCTAAAATCAAGTAAACGTCAGAACTGAAAGAGCAATCTCAGCCTTTATTATTTTCATTCTCCATATTGACATCCATGAGAAATTATTTGACATAACTTGACTATCTCAGTGTTGCCAAGATCCTAGGACTACACATCTAGCTACTGATTATCTCATGTCTATTCTTCCCTTTTCACTTATTAAAGTCAAGTGTCTAATTTAGCAAAAAATAGAGTGATTGTATATTTAATTTTACAAGGGCCACTGCTGGGTTATATCCTTCATTCCAGCTTAACAATAAAATATCAGGTTCATTCATTAACAGATAATTCTGTTAGATAAATATAACAGTCGCTTAAACCTGCCCTTAATTACCTGGGAATAAGCACTTCCCTTGTGTGGTAGTTTGAATAATAATGGCCCCTGTAGGCCCATCCATTCATTTTAGTGCCTGGTCCTCATTTGGTGGAGGTACTTGGGGAAAGTGAGAAGGTATGGCCATGTAGGATGATGTCTGTCACTGGGTCTTGGGCTTTGAGGTTTCAAAAGCTCTTGCAGCCCCCAGATCTCACTCTATACTTTCTATAACTATCTCTGTCTCTGTCTCTTTCTCTTTCTGTCTCTGTTTGTCTCTACATTTATATTTCATTATAAGTTGCTTGATCATGGCAATAGAAAAGTAAATAAGAAAGAAATTGGTACCAGGGAGTGGGCCATTGCTGTGAAAGGCCTGAATATGCCATTTCTTGTAGAAAATGTGGATGACATTGAGACTTTGGTAGCTGTTGAATGCCATAAGTGGGGCAGAATGGGCCATTCTACTAGGAGCATGGAAAACATCAGTGCTGGGGGATTGTGGTCTATGCATGCTCAGAATTTTCATTAGAGATCATTCTTTTGATATTTTGGCAAAAAAACATGTTTGTCCTAAGAGTTTGTGTGACATTAAATTGAAGAGTTTTATATTGAATTTGTTGAAAGAGGAGATTGTAAGACAACCTAATATTGACTCTATTTGTATGACTGTTAATAATCGCTCTTATATCAGTCTAAAATGTAAAAGAGCAAGTTGTGAAAAATGCAAACTGTACAGTGCAAGGAGAAAAAAAAATAGCACCAGAAAATTTAATGTTGGAGTGTTGGTTTGTGCTGAGAGAGATAAAAATCAAAGGAGTAAATGGAAGGGTACCCATGGCATGAGATCCATCCAGGTAATCCTGAAATCTAGGGAAAGAAAAGGCTTAAAGAGCAACAATGAATCAACACTTATGCAAATATAATTCAAAAAGGGATCCAGGCTCTATCCCAAACAGTCAGCACAACTTGGAACCAGAGCTCATGTGGTTCCACTTTAATGCCCTAAATAACAGGAGTAAGAGGATTTTGAAATCTCTACTTAGTTAAAGAAAGCTGCTAAAGTTCAGTGTATGGCAGGGAAGCCACTGCATAGAGGTCTGGAGAGTACATTATGTGAAGCTGGGAAAGTAAAACCTGGACTGTATAGGAGACCCAATGTTGGAAATACCAGTGCCATGGAACACCTTCCAAGGAAAGCTGCATAGAAGGAGTGGGTATTGCACTAGAGAGAGAAGTGTGCTTCAGTTAGCAAATCTAGACTGGCAGTACAATCTAAGCCCCTGCACCTCAGACAGTGTGATGGATAGTTTAATGTCAACTTGACATAAGCTGAGTCAGCTAAGAGAATGAAACTTCATCTAAGAAAATGCATCATAAGATCAGGTTGTAGGCAACCCTCTAGGTCATTTTCTTAATTAGCAATTAATGTGGAAGGGCTAAGCACATTGTGGATGGTTCCATCCTGGTCTGGTGATCTTGGGTACTATAAAAGAAGACAGAACAAGCCATGAGGGGTAAGCCAGAAAACACTCTTCCGTGACCTCTACATCAGGTTCTATCTCCAGGTCCCTGACCTGTTTGAGTTCCTGTCCTGACTTTCTTTAATGATGAACAGTGATGTGGAAGTGTAAGGCAAATAAATCCTTTGCTCCCCAGGTTGCTTTGGTCATAGTGTTTTATCATAGCAATAGTAGCCCTCACTAATAAAGACATAGAGCCAGGGAATGAATTTACCCTGGTGGCTTTCTCTTTTTCTTTGGTACAATATTTCCTCAACATGCCCCTATTCCTCTCTATTAGAATGGTAATGCATATTCTGTGTCATTGTGTGTCAAAAGCACATAATTTGCTTTCTGGCTTTACAGGCAATTATGATTAGGAGATTGCCTGGATTCTCAGAAGAGACTTTTGAGTTTGGACTTTTAAACTGCGTTGAGACTGTAAAGACTATGGGGACTTTTGAAATTGGCATAAATGCATTTTGCATCATAATATGGCCACAAACCTGTGAAGGCCAGGAAATGGAATATTGTGGTTTGAAAGATAATGGGCCCCATAGGCACATATATTTAAATGCTTGGTCCCCAGTTGGTATGAGTATTTGAGAAGGATTAGGACATGTGGAGGAGTTTTGCCTTGGAGTGGACTTGGAATTTTCAAAAGCCCAGGCTATTCCAGTTAGCTTTCACTCTTTCACTGCTGTTTTACTCAGGAGTCACCCCATGATACCAGTGCCTGAAAGATGCTGGGAGTCTGCTGTTGCAACTGGAATGCTCTTTTCAACAATAGTCTCTCTTCTGCTCACTTCCAGGACTCTAAGCATGTCAAATCTCGAATTCTTTACATGAGCACTTCAATCCTGTACCTTTTACTGCAACTGAGGTTACACCTTACCCAACAGGCTCTCCCAGCCAGTCTTCCACATAGTGCCAAGCCTCAGGTATTCTCCATGACCCCTTCATGCCTTCAAATCCAGTACCACCTCGATGACTCTTACACATTACCAAATTCAGCTGCCAGCACAAGCTACAAACTTGGCAGCCTCTGGATCACAGCCTCCATTTCCTGAACCTGAGGAAATACTTTCCAAAAAGTCTACCTCAATGATGCTAATATCTTCTAAATCACAAATGATTCTCTGGCCCAAGATTACCAGCATCCATTTTCTAAGCAAAACAAAGGGTTTCCTGTAGTCTGTTGTTAATCACAGCAACAACTGACCAAATAAAACAAATTACTAATTCAAAATATCACACAAATGGTCCTTATGGAGTCTTTAAGAGTCTCTCAAACTTCCCTCTGAAACTTGACTAGTCAAGTTTCCATCATCTGCACTGCTTCCTACATCATCTTATAAGTTCCCAAAACAGCACATTAAGCTCTGAAAGCCCAATGGCTTATCTAGCCCAAAGTATCAAAATTATTTCACAATCCTCCCCAAAATTACATCTCCAGGTCTGTCACAGCAATATCCTGAGACCTGGTCCCAGTTTCTGTTTTAGGTTCCTATTGCTGTTTTAAAACACCATGAGCAAAAGCAACTTGGGGAGGAAAGGGTTTATTTCATCTTTCAGCTTGTGGTCCATGTCCTTGTTAGTTTTATAGCAATTTGACACAAGCTATAGTCATCAGAGATGAGGGAACCCCAACAAAGACAAGCCCTCCACAAGACCAGGCTAGCCTATAGGGAATTTGCTTGATTAGTGCTTGATGTGAGTGGGCTCAACCCATCATGGGTGGAATAATCACTAAGCTACTGGTTCTGACTTCCATAAGAAAGCAGGCTGAGCAAGCCATGGGGAGCAAGCTAGTAAGAATATCTCTGTGTCAGCTCCTGCCTCCAGTTTCTTTCTCTTATTGAGTTCCTGTTCTGATTTCCTTTGATGATGTACTCTGTGGTATGGAAATGTAAACCAAATAAACCCTTTCCTTCCCATGTTGCTTTGATCATGGTATTTCCTCACAGCAATAGTAACCCTAACTAAGACATGTTGGTACAAGCATAGTAAAGTATTGGTGTGAGATACTTCACCATATGTTTTGGGGAGGATTGTGGAAGGACTTTGGAACCTGGGATTATGAAATCATTGAGTGTTGAGAACTCAGTGAGCTGTTCTGTAGGAGCTCAGAAGATAAGAATATTGAGAAAAGTGTAGATAATGGAGGCCTTCCTCATGAAGTTTCCAAAGCCAGCAAAGATTCTACAGGGCATTTTATGTGATGAAGCTGTGGTATCTGGTCAGCTGGAGCTGAAGAATCAGCTGTGATTAAGATGAAAACAGGATGATTGAGATGAAATCTTCTAAGAAGTTATCTCCTTTGGGTCAACACAGAGAAACTGTGTTCCAGAGGCAGACAGGCTTGACCTCTTGCTAGTAGCCCAACTTGGTAATGTACATCTCACCCAAGAGGTAGTTGTTTTGAAGGCAAGATGGGGTCATAGAAAGCAGCCGAGGATTGGCACTGTATAACAGGCCTGGAGACCCTGAAGAGAGCCCAGGAGAGGATATTAGTGAAAGTGCAGCCCAGTTGCAGCAAAAATTCCAGCATTTTGGAGATGCCAGTACGGAGGGTTGACCAGTAAGCATAGCAGCAGGTATGGAGTGGACCTATCCTGAACCTGGAAGACAATTTGTGTGTGTGTGTAGCCAGAAAAGTGACCAAGACTTTTGGAGGAGCCCAGAAGATCATGAATGAATCCCTAATATTGGACATTGAGTTATTTACACTGTTGGAGTTTGGTTTGGGTTTGTTTAAATTTGAGGGTGCGCTGATTTGTCCCTCTTGAAGTACAAAATACTTGTATTTATTTTACAGAAGCCCATAATAGAGTGACTTTGAACATTAAAAAAAATGACAAAGTTCAGAATTTTATACAGATTACTGGTTTTAAAAGAGAATAGGTGGTGGCACATGAGTTTAATCCCAGCACTCGGGAGGCAAATGCAGGAGGATCTCTGTGAGTTCAAGGCCAGCCTGGTCTCCAAAGCGAGTTCCAGGAAAGACAAAGCTACACAGAGAAAACCTGTCTCAAAAAACCAAAAAAAAAAAAAATGAGAGTAGATATATATCTATATCTCTCTACATATCTATATCTATATATATATATATAATTTATTTCATTTTGAAATTCTTTTTTTCATTTTTTCTTTTATTGAAAAATAGATTCTATTCTCATATAATGTATCTTGATTACAGTTTCTCCTCCCTCTACTCCTCCCAGTTCCTCTGCAACTCCCTTCATCTCCTGATCCACTCCCTTTCTCTCTCTCTCATTAGAAAAGAATAGGATTCTAAGAGATAATAACCAAACATGAAAAAGCAAAATATAATAAGATAAAACAAAAACCATCACATCCAGGATGGACAAGGCAACCCAAAAGAAAGAAAAGAGTCCCAAGAGCAGCCACAGAATCAGAAACCAATTTGTTCACACACTCAGGAGTTCTGGAAAAACACTGACCTGAAAGCTATAATATATATGCAGAGAACCTACTGTAGACTCAATAGGCACTGTGCTTGCTGCTTCAGTATTTGTGAGTTCATACGAACATTTCATCGTTGATTCAGAGGGTCTTGTTCTCCTGATGTTCTCTATTCCCTCTGGCTTTTACATAGACTGGATATTTTAAAAAGACAGCTTTTAAAGTGTTTGAATTTGTATGGATGTGGATTTTTTTATTCTCTAATACATTATATCCCAATGGATAGTTTTCCCTCCCTCCATACCTTTCACTACATCCCTACAAACACTTCCCCTCTACCAAAGATCCACACTTCTTCTGCTTCTCTTCAGAAAAGAGTGATTTCCCAGGTGTATTAACTGAATATAGCCTAAAGTTACAATAAAACTATGCAGAAGCCCTCATATCAAGGCTTGACCAGGCAACGAAGTAGGAGAAAGGGGGTCCCAATATCAGGCAAATGAATAAGAGAGAGCTGCTGCTCCCACTGTTGGGAGTCCCAAAAGAACACCAGGATGCACAACCACAACATATATGCAGAAGACATAGGTCAGACCCATGCAAGCTCCAGCTTCTGTAGATGAAATTCTGAACAGTCTTAGTAAATAAGAAACACAGAGCCAAATACAGAGTTAATAGGCAGAGATCAGAGCAAGAGCCATGACTAGTTTTAGCTTATCACCAGCAGTAGCTTCCCCCAAGAGAGAGCTTCTTCCTATTTGACTGTCTTTTTATTGCCTTTCTGTTCTGCCTTCTCATTGGCTCTAAACCCAACCATGTGACTTCCTTGTCACTGCCTGTCTACACAGACCTCCAGGGCTCTATGGTTGGTAATGGGATTAAAGATTCGCATAACCACACTTGGCTGTGTCCTTGTCCACACTAAGACTCTGCCTGTCATATGATTGGATAAAGGGCATGTGCTACCCCCACCTGATTCTGCTTATGGCTCACTTTGACCTCTGATCTCCAGACAACTTTATTTATTAATATACAAATAAAATCACATTTCAACACAAATAAAGTATCACAATAAGCTTCATTCTTGGTGAGTCCTTATGAGCCCTGCTTGGTTGATTCTGTGGGACATTTTCTCCTGGCATTTTGATGGGTATTGTGTTAAATCTGTAGATTGCTTTTGCTATTTTGGCCATTTTTTTACTATATTAATCCTACCAATCCATGAGCATGGGAAATCTTTCCATCTTCTGGTTTCTTCTTCAATTTCTTTCTTTAAGGACTTGAAGTTTTTTGTCATACATGATTTTCACTTGCTTGGTTAGAACTACCCCAAGAAATGTTACATTATTTGTGGCTATTGTGAAGGATATTGTTTCCTTGATTTCTTTCTTAGCCTGTTTGTCATTTGCATATGGGAGGGTTATTGATCTTTTTAAATTAACCTTGTATTCAAACACTTCACTGAAGGTGTTTATCAGCTGTAGGAGTTCTCTGATAGATTTTTTTGGTCCCTTATATATACTTTCATATCATCTGCAAATAATGATACTTTGAAGTCTTCCTTTCCATTTTGTATCTCCTTAATCTCCTGCAGTTGTCTTATTGCTCTAGCTAGAACTTCAAGTACTATATTGCATAGATACTTAGAGAGTGCACAGCCTTGTCTTATTCCTGACTTTAGTGGGATGCTTTGAGGTTCTCTCCATTTATTTTGATGTTGGATATAAACTTGCTATGAATGGCCTTTGTTATGTTTAGGTATGTCTCCTGTATTCCCAGTCTCTCCAAGCTTTTATCATGAAGGGGTCCTGGATTTTGTCAAAGTCATTTTTAGCATCTAATGAGATAATCGTGTGCTATTTTTCTTTCAGTTTATTTATACGGTGGATTACATTGATTGGTTTTCTTATGGTGAACCTTCCCTGCAATTCTGGGATGAAGCCTACTTGGTCATGGTGGATGATATTTTTGATGTGTTTTTGGGTTTCGTTTGACAGTATTTCATTTAGTATTTTTGCATCAATATTCATGAGGATAATGGTTTGTGATTCTCTTTCTTTGTTGAGTTTTTGTGTGCTTTGGATATCAGGGTGACTATGGGCTCATAAAATAAATTTGGCAATGGTCCTTCTGATTCTATTTTGTGGAATAATTCAAGGAATATTGGTGTTAACTCTTCTTTGAACGGCTGGTAGAATTCTGTGTTCAAACCACCTGGTCCTAAGTTTTGGGGGCAATAAGTATATTTAAATTATTTATTTGAATTCCAGTTAACTTTAGAAAGTCTTATTTATAAAGAAAGTTTTTCATTTCTTTTGATTTTCCAAATCTGTTGAGTGCAGATTTTAATGTATGCCTATTGATTCTTTGCATTTCCTTGTGGTCTGTTGATATGTCCCCTTTTTGTTTCTGATTTTGTTATTCTGAATATTTTCTCTCTGCCTTTTAGTCATTTTGGATGAGGGTTTTTCCATCTTGTTAATTTTCTCAAAGAACCAACCCTCTGTTTCATTGATTCTTTACAATGTTCTCTTTGTTTCTACTTTGATGATTTCATCCCTCAGTTTGATTATTTCTCACTGTCTACTCATTTTGCATGTGTTTACTTCTTTTTGTTCTTGAGCTTTCAGGTGTGCTGTTACATTCTTAGTATGTGATCTCTCCAAATTCTTTATGCAGGAGCATATTGCTATGAAATTTTTTAGCACTGCTTTTAATGTATCTCATAATTTTGGATATGGTGTACATTCCATTTTCATTGCTTTCTAGAAACTCAACAAAACTTTAATTTCTTTCTTCATTTCTGACTTGACCCAGTAAGTAACCAATAGAATGTTGTTCAGATTCGATAAGTTTGTAGACTTTCTATTCTTTCTCTTTTGAAATTCAGGTTTAATCTGTGGTAGTCTAAAAGAATGTAGGGGATTATTTCAGTTTTCTTGTATCTGTTGAGACTTGCTTTATGACTGAATATGTGGTCAATTTTGGAGAAAGTTCCCTGAGGTCCTGAGAAGTACCTCTTTTATTGTTTGGATGAAATTCTTTTTTGCTTGAGTGAAATTTTCTGTAAATGTCTGTTAGATTCATTTGGTTAGAATGTCTATTAGCTCCTACATTTCTCTCTTTACTTTTTGTCTGGATGACTTGTCCATTGGAGACAGTACAATATTGAAGTCTACAACTATCAGTTTGTGAGGGTCAATACGTGATTTATGCTTTTGTAATTTTTCTTTTACACTTGTATTTGGGCCACATATGTTACAAATCACATGTCATCTTGGTGGATATTTTCTTTGATGATTGATCTTTTTTGAATAATTTTAGTTTGATTACTTTTATTAGATACTAGAATGGCTACACCAGCTTGGCTTAAGTACAATTTATTGAAAAACCTTTTTCCAATCCTTTACTCTCAGGTAATGTCTATCTTTGATGTTGAAGTATGCTTCTTGTATTCATCAGAAGGATGGATCCTGTTTTTGCATCCATTCCATTAGTTTGTTTCTTTTTATTAAAGAATTTGGCCCATTGGTATTGAGAGATATCAGTGACCAATGATTGTTAATTTTTGTTTTTTTGATGTTGTTGTTGGCAGTGATAGTGGGGTGTATGTGTGTGTGTGTGTGTGTGTGTGTGTGTTTGTGTATGTTTGCCTCCATTTGTTTTGTTGGTGTGAGGTTATTTCTTGTGTTTTCATGGGTCTAGTCAACCTCCTTTGGCTGAAGGTTCCTTTCTGGTATCTTCTTTTCGAGTCTCCATTGAGAAGTTGAATATAATTCTCATAGGTCTGTCTTTATATGTCACATGGCCTTTTTCCCTTGCAGCTTTCAATATTCTTTCTTGGTTTTGTATGTTTATAGTTTTGATTACTATGTGGCAGGGAGACTTTCTTTTCTGGTCCAATGTATTTAGTATTCTGTATGTTTCTTGTACCTTTATAAACATCTGTAGATGAATTTCTAAATGGTCTTATTAAATAAAAAATACAGAGCCATATATAGGGGGAAATCCCTAGATTAGGGAAATAGGGAAAGCCAACAGCCAACCTTACCTCACCCACTCTGCAGCTACCAAATGCAAGTTACTTCCTGTCTACCCATGCTTTTATTACCTTGCTCTTTTGCCCTCTCATTGGCTATATTATCCCAGGTACCTCACTTCCTCTTTCTACACAACTCTGTGACTTTCTGTCTGTCTGTACAGACCACCAGGTCTCTATGGTTGGTACTGGGATTAAAGGCATGTGTCACCATACTTGGTTCTCTTCCCTGGTGTGGCCTTGAACACACAGAGATCCTGCCTGCTAAGAGATAGTGTTAAGGCCATGGGCTGCCTGACTTCTTGTTTATTTAAATGGCTGACTTTTTCCCCCTGATCTCCAGGCAAGTTTTATTAAAGCACATATAAAATATCACATTTCAGCACAAATAAAATATCACCACATTTCCCTTTTTTGGTCTGATAAAAATTTTAAAAAAAGTTATATCTAATATAAGAAAAACTGTATACAATATGTATAATAACTATATACAATATATACAAGACAATACACCAACAATGTCTAGTCCATTTCCATTGACAAATTCAGAGAAAATATTCCATTATCAATCATATTTTGATGAGTCCAAAATGTACCTAATTTACTTTCTATCCTATCTTGTATTACCAACAGAAAACTATCTTATAATGTCTTTCAAACTTATACACTTTACACCTCTTTAGTGAGTTTCTTTTCTGAATTTCTTAACAAGGAAAATTGTTACTACAACTATTTAATCTTCAACTCCCTCAGAAATCTGAGTAGGAAATAATATTACCTAATAAACAGGAAGTGCAAACAAGTGACCTCTAAAAAAGAATTATGACAAAAACAGCCAACTGCCTGGGCAGTCACCCCAGGTTTCTCTGTATGTTGGGGTGTCATCTTCAGCCTACAGGCTTAGCATATCTGACAGACTCATTTGTAAAGTAGGATGTACACAAGGCCTACAGCTCAACCTCACATTCAGTGTGAATATTCCACTTGAATTCTGCCAGTGTCCTGTCATAATTCAGGATTTTAAATTCTGGAAATTGCTGGTGTTTTTGGAATTTGGCTGCCCATTCTTCTTGGCTTGTGGGTGGCTTCATCTCCTTTATTAAATGCCAGTCTACCATTGAGAGTTTAGACTCCATCAGCCTAGTTACTCATTCAAGAATAACTGTGTCAGCTACTGTTCCACTGCACATCAGAAGCCAAGGGTTCCCTGCTTGTTCAGCTGCCTTGGAAGAAAGGGGCACTGTACCTTTTCGAATTGTGAAGCCACATCAGTGATGGTGCCATATTTTCCTGGCCTCAGAGGACACCTGTTGCCAAAGCTGCGACCATGCTTGTCTTGGTGTAGCTGGAGAGTTTCTCTCCAGCTCCCGCAAGGCACCGGCAGTCCCACAGCCCACTTAAAAAATAAACACACAGACTCTTACATTATTTAAACTGTTGGGCCTAATGGCTCAGTCTTCTAGCTATATAGTTCCTACATCTTAAATTAACCCATTTCTATAAATCTATACCTTGGCACATGGCTCGTGGCTTACCAGTATCTTACATGTTGGTACTCATTGGCAGCAGCTGGCAGCATCACCTGACTCAGCCTTCCTGTTCCCAGAATTCTCTCCTCTGCCACCTATACTTCCTGCCTGGCTACTGGCAAATCAGCCTTTTATTTATACAGAGCAATATCCACAGCATCTTGTCAAGGATCAGTAGCCCTTTGTTTTATGTCCTGTTTGTCCATTTTGAATATCATACTGTCAGCAGTTGATGTGAGGTCACTTTGTTGCCTAGTGGCTATCTTTTGCCTCAGTGAAAGTTAACTCCATATGCATTTTCTTCAACATTCATGTCTTCTCTGAAGTAGATTGGTGCTGCCAGAAGCAGACATGTCTCATATTCATAAAAAAGAAAAAAGGAAAGTTAAAACATTTTAAATACCATATTCTATAGATATCTGAAGGGTTTGAAGATGACTTGTCTATCTAAAATATATCTTTGCTTAACTATGAAAACATATCTAATATGACTACAAGTTTGACTATCATAGAAGACTAATTATTAATTTTTATTTCTTAATTATCCATTACAATTTAAATGAGTTAAATAAACATAATACCTTAAATGAGAGTAGAAATATATATATAACAAAATCAACTCTAAATTTGTATAAATAAACTAAAATCTATACCAATGTAAAACATTTTAAACAAGTTGCTCTTTAAAAGTAGATTTAATGATCCACCCATTTGTCCTATCATATATATAGCCTATATTTCCATATCATATCCCCCTTTCTTCTTTTAGAAAGATGTTGATTATGACCAATAACAATTTGTAACCAACTACCTAAACAAAGACAAACATTCATAATCTATTTTTTGGGAATGTGGGCATAGTTTTCTAGGCTACTTCTTGCTGATAGAAGGCACTGTGTTCCTTTGGGTATCCCGAGAAAATTAAGAATTATGGTCAAGTCCTGACTGGAGTAGTCTGTGATGCTGCATTGTGGGATCCAGTTGCCTTGAAGCTGTTCTGGATGTTAGAACATCTGGAGACCTCTCAGGGGTCTTCCTTGATCAAACCATATGAGCCTGAATGCAATCCACAGGTTTTCATCTTCTGTGGAAACAAAAGCAGAACCTCTTTTCCAAAGCAACGTATCCTTAGACATAAATTTTGAAATCAAGATATCTTTAAAATACACATATTGATTTAACTCAGTAGCTTTTACAACCAAATGTCTGTCTGCAGTGAAAAATGACAAAGACAATATAATCCAGACTCTCTGTGTAATATCTATCTTTTGTTCTGTTTTGTTTTTTTCGAGACAGGGTTTCTCTGTGTAGCTTGGCACCTTTCCTGGAACTCACTTTGTAGACCAGGCTGGCCTCGAACTCATAGAGATCTGCCTGCCTCTGCCTCTCGAGTACTGGGATTAAAGATGTGTGCCACCACCGCCGGTGTAATATCCATCTTTACATGGTTCTTTTTTTTATATTACCTGTACTGTCTCTTTGAAGATTTTATTTTTTAAAACTATTTCTTTATATAACTGTCTATATTCATTTTCTGTGGAATAACGCTTTTGTACATTGGTTTAATAAAACACTGATTGGCCAGTAGCCAGGCTGGAAGTATAGGTGGGATAAGCAGACAAGGAGAATTCTGGGAAGAAGAAGGCTGAGTAAGGAGATGCCAATGAGCCACCTAAAAGCAACATATAATGGGACACAGGTAAATACACGGAACATGTGACAGTACATAAATTAATAGTTATAGGCTAATTTAAGATATAAGAGCTAGCTAACAAAAAGCTTGACCCATGGTCATGCAGTTATAATTTATATAAACCTCTCTGTGTTTACTTGTAGGACTCAATAGGAGAGATTTTTCCTGACTATCAGCAGGCTGTAACACAGGAAAACTTCCAACTACACTTATCTCATTCAAGTTAGGAAAATTTTCTTCTATGATCTTGTTGGAAATATGTTCTGGGCCTTTGATCTGGGATTCTTCTCATTCTTCTACTCTTGTTATCATTAGGTTTTACCTTTTCATAGTGTCCCAGATTTCCTTGGTGTTTTGTGTCAGGAGTTTTTTAGATTTAACATTTTCCTTAGCCAATATGTCTATTTTATATATCTTGTCTTCAACACCTTAGATTCTCTCCTCTATTTCTTGTACATTGTTGGTGATGCTTGCATTTGTAGTCCCTGTTCATTTACTCAGATTTCCTACTTCCAGAATTCACTAAGTTTGTGTTTTGTTTTGTTTTTTTTTGTTTTTTGTTTTTTGTTTTTTTTGCTTCTATTTCCATTTCCATGATTGGGGGACTTTTATGATATAGATATTATAGGATGAAAGGGTAGATTATTTACTCTACTTTTAAAGAGTAACTTGTTTAAACTGTTTTACATTGCTATGGATTTTAGTTTATTGACACAAGTTTAAACTTAATTTTGTTATATTGTATATATATATATATATTTCTATTCTTGTTTGAGGTGTTATGTTTATATAACTCATTTAGATTATAATCGATAATTAAGAAATACAGATGAATAATTAGTCTTCTATGATAGTCAAACTTATAGTCATGTTGTTTTCTAGGTATACATAGAAATAACTCAATTAAATAGATAATCTTCAGACACTTCAAAGGCCAACAGAATATGGCATTTAAAATGTTTTAAAAATTTAAACTTTCTGGACAATGAAACATGTCTCCTCCTGGCAGCACCAATTTACTTCAGAGAGGAGGATGGGCATCAAAAACACTCCATATGGAGTTTATCTTCTTTGACAAAAATAGCCATTTGGGCCAGAAACTGTTCTTGCCTGGACTACTTGGAAAAAATGTATCGACTGGACATACAGGACCCATAGGAAGGTGACCACTGAACTTTGCTTGGAAAAATGGTCCTTCATGTTCCTGTTTCACAGAGGAAACTGCCAGACATTCTACAGGACACAGAGAAAAGTGACTGAGAGACTCTAGCCCTGTGGGCTGAAGACAGATGTCCCAAATTTACAAAAGAACTTTGGATGTCTGTCCAGGCTGTCAGCTGTCTCTGCCCACTCTTGCAAAACTCTTGAAAGTTGCTGGCATCCTTCTCCCATTTCTCAGGTAATATTATATCCTTCTGAGGTCTTTGATGTAGTTGAAGATTAGATATTTATAATTTCCTTAGTTATGATAAGAAATAAGTTAGATATAAAACCTTAGACTCACAAATATGAGATAGATAGGATGTCTTCTTTAATTTTGCCAAATATAAAAAGACTAGATATTATAACTGTAATTCTTGCTTGATAACTGTTTGTTATATGTAATTTTACTATGCTAAAGTTAAAATATTCCTTTAAAAAAACGTAATAGGGCAAGTGCTGTGGGATGTCCTATATGTTGTGAATAAATAAAACACTGATTGGCCAGTAGCCAGGCAGGAAGTATAGGATAGGCGGGACAAACAGAGAAGAGAGGCTGTGAGGTGGAAGCTGGGGAGAGATGCCAGCCTGCTGCCCAGGGATCAGCAGGTAAAGGCAAAAGGTAAAGCCACGGAACATATAGATTAACAGAAATGGGCTGAGTTAAGTGTAAGAACTAGTCAGTGGTAGGCTTGAGCTAATGGCCCAGCAGTTTAATTAATGTAAGTTTCTGAGTGATTATTTTATAAGCAGTTGTGGGGTCTGTGGGGCTGGATAGGACTGGAGAAAACTCCAGCTACATGATATAGATAAAGTTTTTAAAAAATGATTTATATTTTGATATCTTCATTAATGTTTAATCTTGATGAACAAGAAAGGAAAGATTGTGGCTTAACAATGATGTGTCTGTGTGTCATTTTGACATAGGTCAACTGTCAGGATTGTTTTATGTCAGTTTAACACAAGTTGAAGTTATCAGGGAGGGTGTAGTATTGTGTGATATCTTGTTTGTGTTCTGACAAATAAGCTTGACTGGAAATCAGAGGGCAGAGCTAGCCACTAGTTATCCACAAAGGCTAGGTGATGTTGGTGCATGCCTTTGGTTCCAGCACTTGGGAGGCTCAAGCCTTTAATCTGAGCACTTGCAAGTCTTGTGCCTTTAATCCCAGCATACTCAGGAAGTGGAGACCAGAATTTATGGTGGGTGGAGGCAGGATCGTGGGCGCTTTCAGTCTGAGGATATGGAGAATTAAGAAGTCACTTGTGGCTGCATTTTGCTTTGCTGATCTTTAAGGTTCTTACCCAAATATTTGACTCCTGGTTTTTATTGATAATATTAATTAGGTTCACACTTTTTATGACACCCAATGTTGCTCTAGAATTTCCACATAAAACCTGAGAAATCTTTCAATAGGATTCTGAACACACAAAAATGGAGTGAAATTTGACCTCTTGATAACTGCTTTTTCTTGGGTAAGCTCTGTTTCCTAGGCAAGCAGAGGCATAAATCCTTTAAGAGACAGTTTTCTGACTCAGTGCTAGAGGCCAAAACTGCAAGCCTCCTTTAAAAGGCCCTGCTACCAAACACTTAAATGGTATCTATGAGTGTGATACTCAATGGCAGTATGGACCCAGAAGCTCTCCAAAGTTGGGGAGGTGCATATAGGTCTCTCCAATGCTTCTGCCATGGAGCTGGGCTCTTATCAGACAAAGAAGGCAGAAGCAGAGGTTCTATCATGCCACTTAGCAGTGTAAAGGCTCACGTGGTCAGAAAAAGATATATGCAATAAAGACAGATTCAGATAAAAAACAAAACAAAAACAAAAAATAAACCTCCAAATGGTTTACATTGTGTTTGAAATGTGTGTGTAGCCTTGGGAGAGAGAAGAGAAAAGGTAGAAACAGTCATAGATTAAAAAAATGATTAAAAAAAATAATTATAAAGTTCTTAAAAAGTGAATAGAGTAATAAAAATACAATTAGTGATGTAAAGAGGGAAAATACACAGAGATTCTAGACTCTGTATTTTATTGGATTGTTTTTGAATATTAATGGGCAAATGATAGCTTCTGAAAGACATTTGATTGTGGAAACTACTAAGTTAAACCAACCTGTGTATTTTAAAAATATCTTGACTTCAAAATTTAAGTCAAAAGATGTTACTTTGGGAGAGAGGTTCTGCTTTTATTTCCATGGGAAATGAGGGGCTCTAGATTCATTCTGGGTTAAGAGAACGTCAAATTTGATAAAGGAAAACACCCTGAAAAATCTCCAATGTTAGTGGATGGCCCAGATGATCCAATGGTTTAGAGCACCTATGTTGCAGTTTCCTCTGAGTTCTACATCCAGAACAGCTTCAAGGCTGTTGGCTGAGATGATCCAGCCTCACAGAATTCTCCAGTGAGGACTTGACCATAATTCTGAATTTTCTCAGGGTCCCCAAAAGATTATGAGATCCCCCACTCAGCAGGGCATAGTCTAGAGAACTATACCCACATTCCCAAAAGATGGGTCATGAATATTCATTATCATTTAAGGATGGTTGGGTACAAGTTGTTATTGATAATGGTCAAGAAAAAAGCTGAACAAAGGAGATAAAATTCAGGAATCTCATTGTAAAAAGAAAAGGGGGGGATATAGAAATGTGGTAATGAAAGTTAGAATAGAAAGTGAATTAGGTACAATATTTTGGACTCACCAAGATAGGATAGATAATGCAGTGTTTTCTCTGAATTTGTCAAATGTAAAGGACTGGGCACTGTTAATATAATTCTTGCAGAAAGTTATTATATATATATTGTATTTAGACAAAAAGGAGGAAATGTTGTGTGATGTGTGTGTCTCTGTGTGTCTGTGTGTGTGTGTGTGTGTGTGTGTGTGTGTTCTGACAAATAAAGTTTGCCTGGAGATCAGAGGTGGAAGCTAGCCACTACTTAACGATAGAGGCTGGGCAGTGGTAGTGCACAGCTTTCATTTCAGCACTTGGGAGGCTCACAACTTTGATCCCAGCACTTCGTAGGCTCATTACTTTAATCCCAGCACACTCAGGAGGTAGAGACAGGAATACAAGGTGAGTAGAGACAGATCTCAGGCCCTTTCAGTCTGAGGATAAGGAGAGGTAAGAAATCACTAGTTGCTGTTCCTTTGCTTCTCTGATCTTTCAGTTTATCACCCCTATATTTGATTCCTGGTTTTTATTGATAAGACTAATTAAATTCACACTTCAGGAGAGCATCAATTGAGAAAATGCTTCCATATATAGGTTAGCCTGTGGGGCATTTCCTTGATTAGTTATTCATGGGGGAAGGTTCATCCCATTTTGGGTGTGGGTCTGGCTTCTATAAGAAATCAAGCTAAGGAAGCCATGGAGATTAAGCTAATAAACGGAAGTCTTCTATGGTTTCTGCATCAACTACTGTCTCTAGGTATCTACCCATTTTTAGTTCCTTTCCAGACATCCTTTGATGGTGAACTATGATGGGGAAGTGTAAGCCAAATTCCAAGTTGTGTTTGTCATAGTATTTCATTACAGAAATAGTAACTATAAATAACACAGTCCATCATCCAGGGTAGTCATTGAAAGAATTCAGGTAGGGCAGGAACCTAGGTACTTGAACTTATGCAGATGCCATTGAAGAGTTCTGTTTACTTGCTGTTTCTTTGGTGGCTTTGTTTGACTGCTTTCTCATAGCACTCAGGATCACTAACCCAGGGATATTGCTGCTATCAGAGAGTTAGGCCCTACCATTTCAATTATTAATCTAGAAAATGCACCACAGTTTTTTCCCTACATGCCAGTCTTGTGAGAGAATTTTCTCACTTGAGAATCATTTTCCTAGATAGCTCTAGCTTGTGACAACCTGACAAAATACTAGCAAGTGCACCTTGTGTGCTCACACACTAGATGAATGTCAAGAAGCAATATTGTCAAGGTAATTGATGTAATGACTGCAAAGTCCACAGTAATATGAAGTACAAATATATGTTCATCTTCTTGTTCCCCTCCTTTTTATGGACATGCACCAAACAGATGTATGGTCACTGCATTTTCAAAGTGGATTTTCTTTAAAAATACACAAGTGCAATTTCAAATGTCATGATAAATAGGTGACTATGTGAAAATGTGGCCCATCTTTATTTTTATTTTAATATAATTATTGTATCTATATTTCTGCCTTAGCAGCAACTATAGTAAATTACTATTACTGAATTTTTTCTTTCTACATCAATATTTAAATAATTAAAAACAGTTTTGGGCATTTACAATGACTTGATTTCTGTTTTGTCTGAGTGTAGAAAACAGGTCATTTTTTTCATAGACTATTAATTTTAAAACATACAGATTTTTATGACACTTTTATGCAAATGTACCTTTTGAAATTTTGTTTGTTTGTTTTTTGAAACAGTGTTTCTCTGTGTAGCTTTGGTGCCTGTCCTGGATCTTGCTTTGTAGACCAGCCTGGCCTCGAACTCACAGAGATCCACCTGGCTCTGCCTCCCAAGTGCTGAGACTAAAGGTATGCACCACCACTACCTGGTGCCTTTTGCACTTTTATATTAAATTTTTTACATACTCTTTCTTCTCTTCTGGACAACTTGCTTTTTCCCTAATAAGGCCCTTTGATTTTCATGTTGCCACTCTCTGGAATTCCACTTCTAAAATATATGATATTTTTCTTTCAGAGTTTGTCTTACTTTGCTTAACATAATTTATGGTGTTCTGTAAGTAGAAAGATTCTTCATGGAATAATATCTATCTATCATCTATCTACATGTGTGTGTGTATGTTGTATGTATCTCACAATTTTATCCATTCACATATTGACATATAATTTGCGAAATATAATGTGCTTGTTTTAGAGCACTAGCAACTTTGAGAGTGATGTGTTATAGTTTTGGTGAGTATATCCCACAGGTTCTTGTATTATAGTAGTTTCTGGTGAGATGTGGAGTTTTCATAGGAAGGTGAACATGGAAATATTCTGAAGCTATTAGGAGAGTGTTCTACAAGAAGTTGCAGGATGCTACTATCTTCCACATGTTGTTGGCTTCCTTGATCATGATGTGGGCATCTTACTCTATCATATGCTCTTCATTGTGGTTTGAAATATCTGAAAATTGAACTAATTAAATTGATCTCATATTTCAATTGCTTCAGGTATTTTATTATAATTACAGAAAAATGATTGACTAATATAAATACTGAGAATAAGAGAATGAGTGTTTCGCTCTATACAGGGCATCTGTACCAATCAAATTCCATACACCAACATAGTTGGAAGTTTTCCTGTGTCCCACCCAGTCCCTCAGCCACTCAGTCCCAAGTAAACACACAGGAGCTTATATTAATCACAAACTTTGTGGCCTATGTTTCAGGCATATTGCTAGCTAGCTCTTTCAACTTATATTAACCCATTTCTATTAATCTCTATGTTGTCATGTGGCCATGGTGTTGACAGTCTGCTGGCATCTTCTTGCTCCTTGGATGGCAGGCTGGTGTCTCTTCTTCCTACCTGTCTCTTTCCTATATCTCTGCTCAGAATTTCCACTTGCCTCTAAGATGCCTTGCCATTGACCAAAGCAGCTTATTTGTTAACCAATGGGAAAAACATATATTCACAGCATATAGAAAGACATCTCATAGCACTTCCCCTTTCCTGTCTAATCAAAAAGGAAGGTTTTTAACTTTAACATAGCAAAATTATATATAACAAAACAGTTATCAAGCAAGAATTACAGTTATATCTAGTCTATTTGTATTTGACAAAATTAAAGAAAATATTTTATCATCTAGTCTGTCTATGTGAGTCTAAAGTTTTATATCTAATGTACCTTTTATCATGATTAAGGAAAGCGATAACTGTAACTATCTAGTTTTCAACTCCATCAAAGACCCAAGAAAGATTTAATATTACCTAAGTATACAGGGAGTGCATTATAAGCAACTTCCAAAATTCTAGAAATGACAGAGACAGCTGGCTGCCTATATAGTCACTCAAAGTTCCTGTGAAACACTAGGGAATCCACCTTCAGCCTACAGGCCTAGAGTCTCTGGCAGACTTTTCAGTGAAGCAGGGAATATGAAGGCTTGTCTCCCTATTGGCAATGCTCATCAGTCGCTTTCCTAGATGTCCTACAGAATGTCTAGCAGTATTGTCTTTAAAGCAGGAGCTGAAGGACCATCCTTGTTTTGGCAAAGTTCAATGCTCATTTTCTCATGAGTCCTACATGTCCAGTTTATATAACATACTGTCAACCCTCCAGGCAGGAGCAGTCTCTTGCCCAAATAGCCAGTTTTGGCAAGAAGATAAACTCCATTACGAGTTTCTTCGAAGCCCATATCTTCTTTGAAGCAATTGGTGCTGCCAAGAGCAGACATGTCCCACTGTCCAGAAAAGTCTAAGTTCTTAAAACATTTTAAATGCCATATTCTATAAAGCTTTGAAGTGTTTGAAGATTATCTACATAATTAAAATATATCTATATATACCTAGAAAACTTAAATAACATGACTATAAGTTTATCATAAATGACTAATTATTTTGAATTTTTAAATTATATATTACAGTTTTAAATGTGTTGCATAAACATTATACCTTAAATGAGTGAATATATATATATACATATATATATATATATATATAATAGAAAAACTAATTTTAAATTTTTACCAATAAACCAAAATACATATTAATGTAAAATAGGTAAGATTAATAGTTGTCTTTTGGGCTAAAGTAGATTCAATTACCTAGATGTTTATCCTATCATTTCTATATCATACATTTCTATATCTAATGATATTAACCCATGAAATCTTTTTAATGATCAAAGGAATTTAAGGGTAAACTCACAACCATAGGAGATTTATCTAGGGTCCAGGAAAGCTGAGCTATGTCCCATCCTGAATGGCTTGGCCCAAGATCTCAGTATCTAGAAACACGAGGTAGCCAAGAATTGAGGGTGCATCCCTGGTCTTAAGGGTTCTTGGTAGCCCCACCCCAGAGGCTGATACCTCAAGGTCATAGGCAGGTATAAATCTACAGCTGCTTCACTAGAGGCAGTGCTTCAGGACATGGCTCAAACAGCTATCCACTATATCTCCCCCTTTTGTCTAAATAAAAAAGTTCTAACCTAACACAAAACTATATACAATAGGAATGATTATCAAGGAAAAATAAAGGGTAATGACATACACAAATGGAACTACAACCAACAAGAACAACTTCAAACAAGAATCACATACTAAAATCCAGAGATGTTCAGAACATAGGTAAATGGTATGTTAGAGAGATTATTCTAAAAGTTGTCTGATACTGAAGGATATAATACTTAGTATGTTCTAGCTAAGATACGAGAAGATTGTAACTGTAACTGTTAGTCTTCAACCCCATCAAAGACCTGAGAAGAAATATAATAATACCTAATAAAATGGGAAATGCATGTAAGCAACTATCAGAAATCTCACGAGAATAAACAGAGACAGCTGGCAGCCTGGACAGTTATCTAAAGTTTCTCAGCACTATTGGGACATCCAATTTGGTTACAGGCCTAGAATATCTAACAGACCATTTTCAGAAGCAAGAATTTTGAAAGACCATCTTACCCAGTCTTGACAGAGTTCAGTAGTCACTTTTCCTTGTGACCAGCTCGTCCAGAAATGACAAAATTCATAGTAGCTGATGTAAGGGCAATTCTTTACCCAGCAGGCCATATGTACCAGGAAGAAGAAAAACTTCCCAACTGAGTGTCTTAAAAGCCCAACATTTTCTCGGGATCAGATCAGTGCTGCCAGGAGCAATCCTGTCTCACATCAGCAGAATTCTAAGTTATTTAAATGCCATATTCTCTAGGTCTATGAAGTGTTTGAAGATTACCTGTGCATTTGACCTATGTATCCATAAACTTTGAAAAACTAACCAACATAACTATAGAGATGACAAGCATGGGTGACTATAAATCTGTAAGTCTTATCTCCCTAAATAACCCAAGGACTAAGGCTTCATATATACAAGGTAAACAGTGTGTAAACAAATGTACAGTAAAAGGACAATGACCTCAAAATTATGACAATACATGAACTATCTTAAATGGGTAGAAATGTATAGTGTAATATGTAATATGACAACAATCCTAAGTATATATTAATATATAAAATATCCTAAACAGAGGTAGAACATACATACAATATGACAAATATAGTTTTACATTTGTATCAATATACAAAATATTTCAAATAAGAGGAGAAGTATATGTACATTGCACCAAATATAGTTCTGTATTTGTATCAATATACAAATTATCTTAAATAGGAATATAAAAATAATTTACAAATGGATCACTATACAAGAATCCATAACAGTGCAAATTATCTAAGGTTGATATTTTACTAAGTTAGTTTACTAGTATATATAATAATCTACCTTAATTTCCTATACCTACCTACTTCCTTTTTCTTTTCTTAAGGAGAATACTGAGTCTAATATTTTCTTCCACCCCTAACCCTGTAACCATCATCTGTAACCCTGAGAAACATGAAATCTTTGGGAGAAATGGTATCATTTTCTTAGGATATATCATATACCCCTTTCTTCTTTCAGGAAAAGATTGACTATGACCAATGACAATTTGTAACCAACCCCCTGAACAAAGACAAACATCCATAATCCATTTTTTGGGAATGTTGGTGTAGTGTTCTAGGCTACTTCCTGCAGATTGAGGCCACCGTTTAACCTTATGGGGACCCTGAGAAAATTTACAATTATGGCCAAGTCCTGACTAGAGCAGTCTGTGCGGCTGGATCATCTCAGCCAGCAGCCTCGGAGCCTTTCTGGATGCAGAACTCAGACAAAACTGGAACAGAGACACTCTGAAATATTGGATCATCTGGGACATCTGTTTTCATTGGTGTCTTGTCACCTCATCCTGAAAATACATAAATTTTTAAAGGTAACATGCATCCCTACATTAGTACAAGTATAGAGTGTGCACTGTACAAAAGTCAGCTGAAGATGATTTCTTGTTACGTGTTTGAGCAAGCAAAATATGCATCACGTGCCTTGCAGTTCTTTGAGGTTTATATTTCTATGTCTGTAGTCAGGATTTCAGGGGGTCTTCCTCAATCAAATCTGATTTTTTCTTAACACAGAATGAATCCACAGCCTCTCATTTCCAGTGGAAATAAAACATAACCTCTCCCCCAAAGTAGCATACCATTTGACCTAAGTTTTAGAGTCAAGGTATTTTTAGCATATGAATGTTGGTTTAATCTAGCAGCTTTTATAATCAAATGTCTCATAGCAATCAAAAATTTTAAAGACAACACAGTAATATAAATAATCCAGACTTTATGCTCATTATTCATCATCATGTGGCTCATTTTCTTTATATTATTTCACTCCCCTTTCTAAGGACTTTATTTTATTAATTTAAAACTATATATTTCCTTTTTATGACTGTTTATACCTTCTCTTTACTCTCCCAAGCCTATGTATATTTTTATACATATTGTAAACCATGTAGAGTTTTTTTTTCCCATCTGAATCAGTCCTACTGTATATCTGTAATCATTTTTTTAACTAGGAGAGATCTTAAACTGCCAAGTTGCATGGCTAGGACAAAAGCAGCAGCCCTGGCTGCTGGCTCTGCCCCTCTTAGCTTTTCAATGTGGTAGAGGTAGGTTTACCACCAGCTCTGGGAGCCATGCTCACTGCCAATTCTGGGAAGTGGTGTGTCTATGCCTCAACTGTGGTGAAATTGTGTCCCTCAATATATTGTGCACCCTAATAAACTTATCTGGTGTCAGAGAAGAGAACAGCCACTAGATAGCCATAGAGGTCAGAAAATAGTGGCACACAGACCTTTAATCCCAGCACTTGAGATTTCATGTTTTGCTTGGAAAAGACACATGCCTTTAATCCCAGGAAGTGATGGCAGGAAGAAGAAAAGTATGTAAGGCATGAGGCCCAGGAACTAGAGGCTTTTAAGCTTTGAGGCTTTTAGCTGCAGTTCAGCTGAGATCCATTCAGATGAGGACTCAGAGGCTTTCGGTTTGAGGAAAGAGAATCCACTGAGAAGTTGGTGAGATGAGGTTAGGTGTGGCTTGTTCTGTTTCTCTGATCTTTCAGAATTCATACCAATACCTGGCCTCTGGGTTTTTTATTAATAAGACTGTTTAGCTATTTGTCTACACTGCATCAAGAAGCATGTAGCCAAGAAACCTTTTTCTTTGTCTGTACTAGCAAAGCTAAATCCACCACATAGTGCATTGTGCAGCTTGGACATGCCTCTGTGTACTGCAGTGGGAATCCACCGTGCTGTGCTCAAGCTTGAATGCTGCTGTGTCTCTTTACCATGGCCTGCATGAGAGACACAAAATTAGAATTTGTTCTTTGTTTTGTTTCTGTGCCATCAGAATCTTTTTTAAGGTTTATCAGGTTAATGTGGATCAATGCCAGATGGTGAGCACCAATTGCAGTTAGAAGTTTTCCTGTGTCCTGCCCGGTCCCATAGATTGGGAAAGATTTGACTTCAAAATTTGGATCTAAGGATATGTTATTTTGGAAAGGAGGCTCTGCTTTTGTTTCCATTTTAAAACCCTTTTATAAAGCTTTCTCAGGTTTTAGGTGGAAATTCTTGCCCCACATTAAGTGCCAGATGTAGTTGGAAGTTTTCCTGTGTACTACAAGTTCCAGTAGCTGCTTGGTCCCAAGTAAACACATAGAGGCTTATATTAATTATAAAATGTGTGGCCTATGGCTCAGGCTTCTTGCTAGCTAGCTCTTACAACTTATCTAATTCTTACAAATATATATGTTGCCACATTGCCATGGTATTACCAGTCTGCTGGCATCTTGTTGCTTCTTGGGTAGTGGCTGGCATCTCTCCTTCCTGCCTGTCTCCTTTTCCTGTATCTGTGCTTGGATTTGCTGCCTGCCTCTAAGCTGCCTTGCTATAGGCCAAAGCAGCTTATTTAGTAAACATTGGGAACAACATATATTCATAGTATACAGAAACACACCCCACAGCATATCAACATTCAGAAAACATGGCAAAGAAGAAGTGTAAAGGATGTAAGAACCAGAGGATGTGGAGGAGTGCTATAAATTTCTGTCTTCTGGATATGACATGCTTATTTCAGTCATAAACACATAGCATCTATGATTGCTTGCATAATATCTATGCAAGAGTATGCCAGTCAACATTATGGAATAGATGACATAGAAGACGTACAGGTGGAACTACTAGTCGTTGATAAGTGATAGAAAAGAAAGAATCATTCCTTTTTCAGTAACTGGCTACCAGTAGGGTTCCAATGCTCATTTGGATAGTTGCACATCCATATTGTGCATATATTGTCAACACTAACTGGATTTACTGGCTTAGTAAAACATAAAAGGCATGGGGTACTTGTAAAATCTGCTAAGAGTAACTTGTAGAAATGAGGTTACATTTGCTGATATTTCATTTTTGAACATGCATGAAATTTTCAAAATTAAATAAAAAATTTAAAAATTGAAGAGATGGAGAAGGTAATTTTACTAAATGATACATTTGTTGGTAACTGAAGTACTCTTAAGGTTATAGCATCATAACACAAAGAAGTGGTTCATCCCATAGTTGAATGTGTTTATAAGGTCTCCACCACTACAGAAAGTAAATAAGAAAATGAACTTATAACAAGAAAGGATTTTTTTGTCTTACTTCATAATTAAGTAAGCCTACCACTTTGAGGCCTTTAATATGCAAGTAATGCATCATGGTAGAGTTAGCAACAAAGCAAAAACACTGCTTTCATGGCCAGGACTGGAAGGACAAAACTTCTTGTGTGATGCCATGTCAATCAACTGCATGCTTCCAGTGGTCGGATATGCCATCACTTAGTACACCTTTACAAACCAATAGTGCAATTTGAGGAACAGCCATTTGAATTAACACTGGAGATGTTGGTGCTGCTGGGGTAGGTCAAGTCCTTAACTGTATTAGTGATTATTTTACTTTCTACCTGGGAAATTAAACCTCAACAATGCTAAATTGTTAGATGATTTCAGAATCAAAATAAGTCAGTTTCTTAATTTTCGTAGTAGATTCCCAATGTTCAGCAAAAATACTTATTAGTCATTTTGAATAGTAAGAGATATTTAGGAAAATAAACAAAAGCAATGTGTTTAACATAAATATAAAGCATACATATAGTGTCCCCACTCCAACTTATGAACCTTTAATGAACTGTGGGAGTGTGTGTGTACATATATGTATATATATATTCACGTGTCCCCACATGTATCTAGGTGTGAAGTTTCTTTTGAGTAACAGCAGAGAAAAATGAACCTGATAGATTTTGAGTATTGGACAAGCAAAAGGCCCTCCAAATCCGTTCATCAAATGAATTTTGTAAGGAAAACATTGAACAAAATTCTTTCTAAATTATTCTAAGAGAAAATTTCCTTTGGTTGATACTTTGAAACTTGCTCTTGCAAATCAAAGTTTATGTTAAATATTTGGTAGTGCTTCAAAGAAAATGATTTGCTTCACCTGACTTCGTTAATTGAGATGTGTAGGCATGCTTTTCTTCTTGCATCTGGAACTGTAGTGACATTGTCTGTATGGGATGTTTCAACTTGAGTTCTCACTTCTCTTCATGCTGAGTGCTAAATTGTTTTTCCATCTATCTGGCAATCTGTTAGTTTTCTTTTTATTTTTTTATCTTTCCCGTACAGGGTTCAGTATTTGTCCTTGAAGTTGTCAACTACAAAATGTGAAGAAAATTGTATATCCAATTAAAGCAAGGCAAAGCACTACTGTCAAATAAAACCATTAACCTCTAGAGTACTATAATTTTCAATATATTTGACAGGTCTTTTCTTAGCACTTTGTAAGCTACTTATTCCCAGTTACATTCTTTTTCCTTAAAGGCACTGCTTATGAGACAGTTTCATAATCTATAATGTGTGATGTCAATATCATTTTTCAAACTGTAATGGAGAGGAAATACTTGTTAGCCACATTTTATGAATGATTTAGTTTATTTAAAACTGAATAAAATTCGCAATTTTTGACGGGTTTTGTTTGCTTTTGTTCATTTTATATTCAAACATGTATGGTGAATTCTTTCTGAGAATTGTACTTTCTACTAGATATGCAGTATTTCATAAGGCAGACAAGTTTTCTATTATTTTGAACTATTGAACTACTGAACTGATTTAAACACCTTTGTTTAAAAGACATGGAAGAGAAGGGGATTGTTCAATAGGAATAAGTAACATTGTGAGAATAGCTCTTGCCTAACTGAAGGATGCAAGCTGCTGAGAGATGAGGCTGTTGCCTTCTGTGCCACAGGAAGAGTCTTTATGAACACAGGAGAAATAATGGTGACATTGAGGAGAATGAGGAAAAAAACAGCTAACCTTGCTACATGCTTGTTATCAGTTCTGATGGCTTACAGCTACAAGTTACACAAAAGAATAATTAGGATTTGTTATTAGCATAATGAAGCTTATATTTCATGATATTTCAGAAAAAAGAGGCCTCTAAGTAGCTCATAATTACAACTTGGGTTGTAAATGTCTACACACTTGTTTCTCAGTAAGTAGACATTGTCCTCATAGCTGCAAAATAACAGCAATGCATACATTCTATGCCATACACAGATGAGAATTCTTTCTTTGACACTTCTATCATTTTAGCAATGCTAATGTTTTCCTAAGATTTTTTTTTTTTTGTAATTTACACAGAGCTAGTTCATGTATCCATTGCTAAGGTAGTCATGAAGAATAGCTACAGAACTGTCAAGACTCCATACCACTTCAAGACATTGGACATTGTTTCATGAACCTTACAGTTAGATTGAAAACTCTGAACAGATAAAGCAACATTAGTTGATGTTCATGCATTAGCTGATGCACAATAATTTTAGAATCAAGTTTTTATAACTTGAGAGCAATCAAATTTGTAGCCAGAAGACTTGTGAAAGACACTGTATTCTATGAATCTTGTTAAAGTTTATTCATGAATAGTTTTTGTCTTTTCTAGTAATTTAGTTGTTCTTGTTGATGATGTTGTTTTGTTTTGTTCTGTTCACTTGACACAAAGCTATAGTTATCTGAAAATGAGCCATAATGGAGAAAATGCTTTGAGTTCCAGGAAAGGCGCAAAGCTACACAAAGAAACCCTGTCTTGAAAAAACAAAATAAAACAAAAAAGACCCAGTCTATTGTGAGTTTTAACAAAATAGGCTGAAAAGGCCATAAAGACCAACCCAGTAAGTAGCACTCCTTCACGGCCTCTGCATACGTTGTTGCCTCCCAATTCCTGCCCTGTTTGAGTTGCTGACATGATATCCCTGAGTGATGAACTGTGGTATCACACTATAAACTGATATAAACACTTTTCTTCCCAAGTTGCTTTGGGTGATGGTGTTTTATAACGGCAATAGATATCTAACTAAGATGCTTTTCTGAATGTCAAGACAGTCACTATTAAAATGAAAAATATGTCACATTATCTCTATCAAAACAAGAGAAATTGACTATAGACAATACTTGATTCTAAAGATGATTTTGTACTGACTGTATTCTACCAGTGTTTTAAAACATTGATAACATAGTGATAATAATAGTTACTATTCATTGTGACATTAATGTCTGGCAGATTTTTCCTTTTCATTCACAAAATATTGCTGTGTGAGGAATATGTATTTTTCTCATATCAGTGACAAGAATCTTAAGGTTCAGAAGTTTACATATAGTTCACCAGTGAGAGCGGCTGGCAAAGTTACTTGTCTATGCTGCTCTAAAACTATTGCTCTTATCACAAAGATACTCTGCTTGGCATATTTCTTCACCCTCAGAATTCCCCAAAGAACTAGAATATGACTTTAACAGTCAATGGATTTTTGGAAATCCTATTAAGAATCCACACCTATAATTCATCTGTCAATAAAACTTTAAGTAGTTTACATTTCTGCCTTCCCTGAATGGCATCTAATTAAAGTAGATTCTTTATTATTACATTTTCCTTGGCAACTTCATATCTGAAACCGTGCTATTTTCTTTAATTATCTCAAGCTTAATTCTCTAAAGATTAAATAGCATATGAGAAGGAATGTATTTCCCATGATTTTTCCTGCTTCATGTTCTTAACTTGACTATAAGAGAATTTTTTTTTCTATAAGCAAGCTTTGGTTTTGAATAGACAACTACTGCCCTTTTGTATCAGATACCTTTTGTTTAACTCTTTCATTTTCTTAATCTTTAAATTAACGTACAATGTACCAGTTTTCCTCATTTTTACTTCATGCATACAATTCTTTGAATGGTTTCTACTCCATGTCACTGTTCCCTGTCCTGTTTGCATCCATCTACACCCAGTATTCTTCTTTATAATTTTATATCATGTGCTCATTTACCCCCAACCTCCCTCTAACTTCACATGAGCTGAACAAGTCCAGTCAATGTGTTTCATTCTAACTAATTTTCCCTCAATGGAAGGTATCACTTTTGCTGTTAACCATTGCCATCAACTCTTCCATAATATTAATAAGCTGCAAAAAGTGTGAGATTATCCTCATTTCCAGATTCACAGGAACATAAAAGTATTTAGAGATAGAGAGGAGACACAGAGGTCAAAGGTTTATATATAAATTATATATATATATATATATATATATATATATATATATATATATATATATATGAATGAATGATACACATTGCCTTTGAATGAACCTGGATTTATCTTATTAACTTCATATTTTTATAGGTATATTTGTAACCCCTAACTCTTATGAAGACTTACAGCTAGTTTGACATAGTAGATTTTCAAAATGATAGTCAGCTACCAACTTACTATATTTTCTGCGATTCTTGATATCTGCAAAATGATCACTCAATGCCAATACCATGTAATTTTTTTTTCATTATTAAATTAACAAACACAATTATGTTAATTTGTTTTTCTTTATCTTCCCTCTGATATCTCTACCCCCTCCCCTATTTGTAACCATCTACTTCTTGGATTCCTCCAGACATTTTTTATTATTTGTGCTAGTTATTTTTTTGTCGTGGTACAAGCCAAAGTCATCTGGGAATAGGGAACATAAATTGAGAAAATGCCTCCATGAGATTGGCCTGTAGGCCAGTCTGTGGGTCATTCTATTGATTAAAAATTGGTGAGAAAGAGCCCATCACACTGTGGGCAATGTCATCCCTGGGTGGGTGGCCTTAAATTGTATAAAAATGTAAGCTGAGTCACCCACAGGAACATGCAGTAAGCAACATTCCTCTGTGGTTTCTGTTTCAGTTCATGCTGTCAGGTTCTTGTTTGAGTGCCTGACCTCATATCCCTGCACGATAGGCTGTGATATAGATGTGTAAGACAAATCTTTTCCTCCTCAAGTTGGATTTTGTCAGTGTTCAACACAGAGCCAGGAAAGCAAACTGAAATTAATGACTCTTCCTCTTACATCTCTAGCCAGTACCAAAACATTCATATCCATGTCATTCAGTAGAGTGGGGTTAGTGATGAGTCAGTGTTGGGTGGGTTTGTGGATAGATGTAGCTTCTATTGATAATGGGAAGAAACAGAAAAAGATAAAATAGTGTTTTATTGATAAATGTTTATGATGATTAGGATTAAATATCAACACGACAGAGTCTAGAATAGCTCAGGAGATGGGCCTGGACACACCCATGATGAATTATCTAGATTAAGGTTAGCTTACGTTATTTCTGAATTATATCAATTGCATTACCTGAGGTGGGAAAGTCTCTCCACTATTCCGTGGAACAAGATCCTTGACTGAATATGGATAAAGTTAGCTAAGCACTAGTAATTATCATTCTATGCTCCTTGATTAGGGAGGTAATGTTAGCTGATTCCTCAAGACATTGACTCTATAATTATCCTGCCATGATGGACAGTAGCCTTGAATATGAACCAAGATGAACTCTTTTACACTTAAACTGATTTGGTCAGATTATCATATCATAGACATTAGACAAGCAAATAAAATAATGTTCACGTAACTGAAAGAAATGCCCTAGAGCTAAAGAATAGAATTACAATTGAGATACTTGAACACAGAATGTCTTTGGACCGTGGCCCACTGTCTGGTCAATGATCTCAAAAGACTAGATCTATCAGGGTAGGACAGAGTAAGCATTGAGGGTTTAATTAGGGCTTTGACTGCTGTGATGAAACACCATGACCAAAAAACAACTTGGGGAAAAAGGGTTCATTTGGCTTACACATCCATACCACAGTTCATCATCAAAGGAAGTCAGGACAGAAACTCAAGTAGTGCAGCAACATGGAGGTTGGAATTGATGCAGAGGTTGTGGAGGAGTTCTACCTACAGATTTACTCCACATGACCTGTTGAACCTTCTGTTTTATAGAAGACAGCCCACCAGCCCAGGGATGGCTTCACCAATGATGGACTGAATCTTCCTAAATCAATCCCCAGTTAAGAAAATGTCCTATAAGCTTGCCTTCAGCCTTATCTTATGGAAGTTTTTCTCAGTTGAGGTTCCTTCCTCACAAACGAAGCCTGTGTCAAATTGCACAAAACTAGCCAATACAGAGTTCAAAACTGGATTCATTTTCACTTAATTGAAACAAAGTCCTACTACATAATACTTTAGCAGTTCAGAAATACAAAAGCTGGAAGTGTCACAAAAAAAAGAAAAAGAATAATTCACTTGACTAAACCTTTGAGCACCAATCAAACTAACTTACAGCGACTTTTTGATGAATGTTTAATGAAAGCAAAACATTTAATCTCATTTTCCTTCCCTAACTTATCAATGTATATCTTGATGACATCATTAAATATTGTTAACTGTTTTTACCTATGTCTAGTTCAAGAACTGTCTCAAAAGGCTTGTATATTTGGCCCATGTAATAGGTTTTCAATTGTATCTTTTAAGATGTAGAAGCAAAATCAAACTAACTTATGATATTCTCTTGTATTCCATAGCTCCTGTCTGTAACTGATACAATATCACAGACAGTTATTTCATAGGTCTAGAAAAACACCCTTAATATAAGGAAGACAGCTTCATGTTATGGCTGAATAGTACTAGCACATGATTTTAATGGAAATTTTTGATGTTTATTTGGACTAATCACATACTATTTGGACTCTGAAGCTTGGAACCTGTCATAGATTTAAAAGTAAACACAGGACCAATGGGGGAGTATAGCTGGAGCTATCTCCAGTCCCGCCCAGGCTGGCAGCCACTCAGACTCAAATAAACACACAGGTGCTTATATTACTTATAAATTGTATGGCTGTGTGGCTCAGGCTTCTTGCTATCTAGTTCTTATATCTTAAATTAATCCATTTCTATAAATCTATATCTTGCCACATGGCTTGTGGCTTACTGGTACTTTACATCCTGCTCATGGTGGCAACTGGCAGCAGTCTTCCCCTTCCTCAGCCTTCTGCTTCCCAGAATTCTCCTCTCTGCTCATCCCACCTATACTTCCTGCCTGGCTACTGGTCAATCAGCATTTTATTTATACAGAGTTGTATCCACAGCAGGGGAATGTTCTGAAATTTTGAAATCAGCTATTAACTCTTTAGTTATTTTATTGTCAGGAAGCATTTACTTTTAATTGAAAAAAAATAAAATTACTTCAAAACATTTTTTAAACTAAAATCTATATTAATTTATCACATTGCTAATAAGAAACAAGAAGAGTGACATACTGAAAAACTCAAACTACAGGATGAGAAATAGCCATTTTGCATAGAGGAGATACCAGTTACAGAGTGTATTAAATGATAGATCATGATCAGGGAATTCTAAATCAAGAAACACGACTACTTCTTCTGGCCTCAGTTTCTTCATGTAAAATGAGAGAAATTAAATGTTGCCTTATAGTTTCACAGACTTATGATTGTAAAATTTAATCAAAGCAATAACTCAAAAGAGGCCAGGAACTTATATAGAAATAGCATGAATAAGTTAGGAAGAACTTTTAAAATAATGTTATTCCTATTATTTTTAGTTTGCACCCAGTTAAAAACAAATTCTTATATTGGGCATGGTGGTGTGCACTTGTAACCTCAAATCACCATGAAGTTGAGACTGGAAGAACACATTTGAGGTGAACAGTAGATACTGATGGAGACCTTGCGTCAGAATTTAAGAAGATAAATATGTTGCTTCAAGACAGAATGCTGGCCTAGCATGATGGACTAAGAAGTTTCATGTTCATTGCTTGCTATTGGGTTGAGAAGGAGGAAGAGGAAGATGGATGAGAGGTAGAAAATAAGAATAAGAATAGGAAACACCACACAATGGTAGATCAGAGCTTATGGGAGTGACCAACAAATGACTTGTCTAACTTAAAAGGCTAAGTCACATGAAGCTACAGTAATAAAAACAGCTTGGTACTGGTATAAAAACCGACATGTTGACCAATGGAACCAAACTGAAGACCCTGACATTAATCCGCACACCTATGAACATATGATTTTCAACAAAGTAGCAAAAACTACACAAGGGAATCTTGTTGGCTGGTACCAACTTGATTTCTTCATATTCTTTGAATAGTGTGTGTGGAGACTGTCAAATGTCCAGGTTTTCCCCTTTCAATATCCTTCTCTTTCAAGGACACCAGGAGATCATGGCCCACAGAATCAACTAAACATGGCTCACAGGAACTCATAGAGACTGAAGCATCAACCATCAAGTGTGCCAAGCTCTCTGCATATATACTGTGGTTATTTATCAGCTTGTTCTTGTTGACCTCCTAACAGTAGGAGTGGGTGTGTCTCTGACTCTCTTGTTTGTTCTTGGGAACCATTTCCTCTTACTGGGTTGCCTCATCCAGCCTTAATATGAGGGTTTATGCCTAGTCTTATTGTCTAGACTTGTTAATGCCATGCCTATCTGATGTCCTTGAGAGGCCTCCTCTTTCTGAAGGGAAATGGAGGAGCTGTGGATATGAGAGAGAGAGGAGGTGAGGTTGGTGGCTGAGAGTGGGAGATGGAGAGGAGGCTGTGGTCAGAATATTATTGCATGAGGGAAGAATAAAGGAAAAGGAGGAGAAAGAAGGAGATGAAGAAGAAAATGGTGGAGTTGAATGAAGGGGAGGAGAAGGAAAAGGAGAGGAGATGGAGATAGAGGAAAGGGAGGAGGAAGAAGAGAATGAAGAAGAGTTTGAGGGAAAAAAGGAGAAGGACAAACCAAGGAGAATGGGGAAGAGATCAAAGCACATTCATGCAGTTAGATATAGGAATACCATATTAGAGTCCAAAGTCTTTGAGTAACTTTGGCTACAGGTAAAAAAAAAATGACACCTTGTAGTACATGAAATTTGGGTTAGAATCTATTAAAGTGATGTCTCATAACAGACAGAAAAGGTCAAAATACATTCTTCTGCTCTTTGAATTCTCTGGGACAGTAAAAAAGAAATAACATTTTGAAGTTCTTTCCTTTAGCAATTAATTGAAGAGCATCTGAAAGCAATTATGTATTTGAAAATGAATAAGTGAATGTGAAAATGAATAAACAAAGTGAATTTAAAAATGTGAAAATTAAGGAGTTTGAAGTCTTTATAAATGCACGTGAGAGGCAACCAACCCATGTAATGGTCTGTGTTCTCACCTACTCCAGGCTGAGTGGGATTGTGCAGCTCTTGCCTTGACATTAATTTCATATTGTTTTTAGTTTGAAATGGCAAAATTAGTGATAGTACTCCCATGTAGACCAGCTCACATTTTCACGTTTTATCATCTTTTGTCACCAGAAAAAATGATGTTCCAGAAAACAGTGTCCTCTTCAGTCACAGCTCTGGAACTGAGCAAAGTAAAACATAATTTGCCACGTGTACAGCATCACATCATTTATACCACGTCAATGTTTACATCCCAAGTACCTAGAATTAGCTAACAGTCTGTACACTCTTATTGGGAAAAAAAGAATTGCAATGTTTAGTTTTGAAAAGAGAAGGCACAAAATACTGGAAGCTAAATTAATTCTTAAGATTTCAATTAGTGCAACCCTAAACAAGAAAAGATTTAAAAAGTACCATATTGAAAACTCAGAATGTTTGAAACTCAAACACTGTAATATAGAAAATAATGTTTTCTGAATCAGAAGCCAAAACATAGCTATATTAACAATGTATAATATAAAATTAAGAAAAAATCAATGTTAAATATAAAAACAATGATTTGAAATAATATAAAATTTTGCTTAGTAGCAAATATAATATGAAGTTGTATTTACTTCATACTACTTACTTGAATAGAACAGTTCATTAGTAAAAACAAAAAATGTATAAATTTCCAGGTACTCAGGGACATAGCCCTATAAAGTCCATTGCAGGGGCCAGACATATCGGTGGCATACTCATTAATTTTATCACAGAGCTACTGGCTAACCAGGGTCAACTTACAGTCCTGCAAATGAATTTTGTATTTTAAATGCATGTTCGTCTTTTCTGTCCTCAGAGATACAAATACCACTTTATTGTAACTGCTTAGGATAATTATACTGTTCACCTAGGATTCATATGAATAAAGCAGAAAAAAGCACTTTCTTAGATACACAAAAACTATGGTGATTTATTTCCTGCAAATGGCAAGACAAGAAAGGACAGAGGAAGTTTTACACACAAGAGGAAAATCATGACACACATCGAGAATGAAATGAAATATGTAGTGATATATTTTTAAAAGCTTTATTATTTTGCTCTCTTTAAAATAGTTTTGATTGCGTGAAACACCATGAAAGAATAAGGAAACAAAATAGAATGGAAAAAGAGAAGATAATGAAAGATATTACCACAGAGCATTAGTTCTTTGTGAATTTACTTAATGTTGTTGTGAATCAATAGAGAAAGGTACACATTGACAATGGCAAAATATTAAAAATTGAGCACAAAATACTGAAAGTTAAATTAATTCTTAAGATTTCAATTAGTACAACCCAAAATAAGAAAAGATTTTAAAAGTACTACATTGAAACATTTCATATGTATAAAATAATAACACTAGTAAATCAAGTAAACAAAGTCTAAATACTTCAGTTGGATATTCATGGTATATAAAAACTAAAGCACTCTATGGTATCTATAGAAGCCTATTAAAGTATGAAGCTAAAATTTAACAAATATGTAAGTATATCCTGATTAGTCCATTTAAGGTGGATCACATGTATATGTTTCTAACGGTGGCCACTTGGTACTGGATTGTAAACTATATAAGTAAGACTGATTTTCTGTCTCTATGACTTTGTTTCCCTTCCTCCTTCTCTCCCTACCTGTTTCTGTGTACATATATTTAATGGAAAAGAGGCTACTAATTTGAACAGGGACATGGAATGGGTTGGAAGGAATAAATAAGAAAGGGTGGCATGTGGTAAATACAGTACATATGCATGAAATTAAAGAAAACAATAATGTGAAAATATAGAGATATCAAATTAAAAAAAAATAGAATATATAATGCACTGCAACCATTAATAATTTAGGATGGTTATATTAATATGGATTCAAGAACAGGTGACATAGGCCAGAATAAAAGATATTTTGTAATGATTGACATATCAACTAGTTGAGAAATTCTAATACTAATGTGCATGCTACTGATTTGCGCTTGAAAATAAGAAGCAAATAAATGAAAATGAAAGAAAAGATAGATAAAACTACATTCTTTTTCCAGTAATTGAGAGAACTATCACAAAATTTAAATAAATTTATAATTTCAACAGTGATCTTGGCTAATTAAAACAATTAATACCTACAGAACACTGAAGTCAACAATATAATATAGCTTTAATTTGGGAAATCCATCAAATAGATTAATAATCCAGGGACAGCATATCCCAATAATATTGAAAGCAAAATTTTCTCACTAACACTAAGGAAATAGGCAATAATAAAAATAAAGCTTCAGATAATCTAACTATAGTGACTGATTCAATTAAACATTTGATTAAAAAATAAATTGTTAGAAATGGAAGGGAAGAAAATGATATATTTTGCTCAACTATGTTCATAGCAGTGCTATCCATAATAGTCAGAAAATGTAAACAATCTAGATGCCCCTCAGAAGAATGGATAAAGAAAATGTGGTACATATACATAATGGAATATTATTTAGCTGTAGGAAATAGTGATGTCATGAAATTTTCAGGAAAATAGATGGAACTAGAAAATATCATTCTGAGTGAGGTAACCCAGACATGATATGTACTCATTCACAAGTAAATACTATATGGAAAACAAAGGATAACCAGACTACAACCCACAGCTCGAGAGAAGCTAGCTAACAAGGACAACTCTAAGAGGGACACATGGATCAATTACCCTTGGAAAGGGAAACAGATGATATCTTAGGAGTAAATTTGGTATCAGGGAGGATGGCAATAGAGGGAAGAGGTAAGGGATGAGAACATGAGAGAATGGGATGGTCAAACTGGGGAAGGGACAGAGTGGGAGAGCAATGAAAGAGATATCTTGATAGAGGGAGACAGTATGGGGTTAGGGAGAAACCTGAAGCTAGGGAAATTCCCAGGAATCCACAAGGATGACTCCAGCTTAGACTACAAGCAATAGTGGAGAAGGTGCCTGAACTGGCCTACCTCAGTAATCAGATTGGTGAATACCCTACCTGTCATCATAGAGCCTTCATCCAGTTACTGATGGACGCAGATGTAGAGATCCACAGCCAACATGACTAAAAACCAAGTATAATTCTTCTGATCCACAACCTTTCAGGTTGGGGCAACAGGAACCAAAGGACTGAATACCCACTCAATCGAGGTTGGAACAGCCATCCACACTAAGAAATACCATAAACATCCTGACTCTAATACCTGTTCTGTTTGTGCTTGACCAATCAGTGAACAACGGAATGAGTGAATAAATGATGAGCTTTAGTCTGTCAGGATCCATACCTCTAAGCCAGATCAGAGGTGCCTCTCTTTATATTCATAGCTATAAAGAGGTTGAATTATCAATATCATGTCAGTGTCTATTAAATTTAAAACAAGTCAATATCTAAAACAAAATTCTGGGTCTTTGAAAAACATCCTTCGATTTTGAAGCATCTATGTCTAGTTTCATCATGTAAAATACTTCCATGGGCACTATGGATGACTATAAAATGCAGATAGAAAACATTGCAACAACACATAATCTCAATAAAGTAAGTGATATGGAGAAATAATAACCCTCTAGCTGTAACACAGGGGATATGTTTAATGTATTTCTAAGACTGTTCTTATCTGTTCCAAGAAAAATCTTTAATCTCTTTTAGAATGAACAATTGAAAGAAGAATATTTTTGTGAAAGTATCACATCTTATATAAAAAATATTACATATTTTTTCATTTTGTTTTTTAAGATAGGGTTTCTCTGTGTAACAGCCATGTCTGTCCTGGAACTCACTCTGTAGACCAGGATGGCCTTGAGGTCATAGAGAAGATCTGCCTGCATTTGCCTGCAGAGTGTTGAGATTAAAGGCATGTGCCACCACCACACAGCAAAATATTACATATTTTTAAGTAGAAAATTGAAAGTAAATTTCACTTATAATTGTGAATGAACCAACTCTAGGAGGATTAGGATTAGGTATCAGCAGAAAAATGAAAACATGCAAATATTTAGTATAGATATTTGTTTCTCACATAAAAGCAAGTGAAAATTAATCAACATGAAACTCATATAAAGAGTCACAAAAATGTCTGAGGCTCCTCCTGATGTCATCCTTGTGCTTCTCTCTTAGTGGAAACATCTCTACTCAAATAAAATGTTGTCCATAATGATAAACAAATCTCATGACAAAAACAAGAAAATGCCTGAAACAAAAGTGTCCAACTCTTAACACAATGAGGCCCACACTGTACTTGTTCATACGAATTATTCTACATTTGTTGCTTGACCAAGTGTAGATATGAAAAAAAATTAGATGACAGTTTGACTGGGTACATAGGTGTTCAAAGAAACTAAGTTTTACATTTTTGTAACAAAGGAATATGACAGTTCCTACCACATAACAACAAACTTACAAACATTTTAAACTCACTAGAAAGAAGACAGGCACTATTAGTAAGAATGTAAATTAGTTCAGCATGTAGATAAGAGCATGTAGGTTCCTCCACACCTGGAAATTTAACTGTTGTATCATCAAGCAATCCATTCTTGCCCTTGTGTGTGTGTGTGTGTGTGTGTGTGTGTGTGTGTGTGTGTGTGTGTATGTGTGTGTGTACTACAATCAACATGTTGAAGAGATATCTGCTCTTGTATATTCTTTATTGCATCAATATATTTATTTTAACAGCCAATATATTGAATGTGTTGGAATATTATTTAGCTATAGGAATTGTAACTGTGTTATTTTAAGCAATATGGATGGAAATCTGAGCAATATTATATTAAACAACAGTTACAGAAGGATAATTAAAATACATTATCCATAAAATATATGGAAGGTAAAAGTCTCAGTGAAGCAAAAAAAGCAGAATATCAGTTACCAGAACTTGGCAATTGTGGTAGGTAGTGTGAGAGAGAAGGAAGATAGTTAATAGATAGAAGGATGTAATTAAATTTTTAATATTTGACAATACCATGTGATAAATATAATTGAAAACTGATAGTTGAATGTTTCTGAAGATCAGTTGAAAGAACTTTGAATATTATCAACACCAATAAATGATATGTGCCTGAAGTGACAGGCCAAACACCATGAAGCAGTCATTTTTCATTACATACTTGTAATAAACTGTCACATTGTGTGACACAAATGTTGAAAATGACTGTGTGGATTAAAAATAGAATTTTATTTTAAGAAAAATGATATAACATGATAAATACAGTTAACAAAACAAATAACCATTGTTAACATGTGGAATATTTTAGAGTTGTTTATTTTATGTCTGCAACAATTAAAAGTTCTCCACTCTATACAAACTCTGGAACATTTGGAAATTGTATGAATAGTAGAAAATCACTTTCACATGGGACTATCTCCACCTAAACTCTGGAGAATGTATCTTGCTAATATAAATTATTGCTGAAGATAATAATACACAAATAGAAAGAGAAGAGGAAGGAAAGCTAAGAATGGTAGCACGTGTTCATGTGCCTATAATCCCAAGTGTTAGAGAAGGCATGAAGATCTCAGTTCAAGTTCAACCTGAGAAACAATACATCACAAAGCATAAAACAAGCAGGAAAAAATAATCACAACTGCTATGCAAATCTCTGGACATCTGAGATAGAGGTTTTTAAATTAGCATTGGATGTTAGAAATAGATAGACTTTGCAAATGCACACATTCAAATTAAGATCTACAATAAAAGTTAATTGAAAAATAACTTCATACAGAGTCACAACATAAATCAGAGTGTATGATCACAATAGAAGACAGATTATGTGAGCACAGTAGAGAACTGAGCATTTAGGATGAACTATGCTGAAACACATTGATCTGCAGGGAGAGCACTAAGGAAGGACATCAGAAAGCACTTCATTAAAAACAATTTTTTTTTTCTTTTTGGATAGAAAAGTTGATTAATTTGTTTACAAAAATTATTTGTTCACATCCTCATCTCTCCGTGCTCCTCCAGTCCAATACTCCCAGTCTCATCCCCAGCTCTGTAGCAGAGCTCCTGCTACTGACTATCTTTTCTTACCCTATCCCTAATGGATTAGAAAGTTCTTCTCTAACTTTCCTTCTGAAAACTCATTTTATCAGCCTCCAACAACAGCAGGTATTCCCTGTAAACAGCAGCTGAGCAGGCTGGGGAAACACAGGATACAGAAAACGACTAAGACATGCACCAAACACAGACAAGACCAGGAATCAGCACCTAGAACCATACACATCCCAGGCACAGATACCTAGATGCTAGCATAAAAACACAATGAATAACAACCAGGGCAATACGTTTTCACTAGAGCCCAGCAACACAACCATGGCAGGCCCTAAATATTCCAACAAAGCTGAAGCATAAGAAAAAGTCCTTGAAACTGCCTATATGAAGATGATAGAGGTTCTTAAAGAGAAAAATGAATAAATCCCTTAAATATATCAAGTAAAATATAAACAGTAGAAGGAAACAAATAAATTGAAAAAGGAAAAAGAATCAATAAAGAAAGCCCAAAATGAAAGAATTCCAGGAAAGAGAAAGTTAGAAATTTATAGAGGAGCTCAGAGGCAAGCATCATCAACAGAAAACAAGAGATGGAAGAGAGATTCTTCCGGAATCAAGATATGATAGAAGAAATGGATACACCCACCAAAGAAAACATTAAATCTAAAACACTTCTGACAAAACATCCAGGAAATCTGTGACACTATGAAAATAGCAAATCTAAGAAAAATAGGAATAGAGGAAGACAAAGAAACTAAGCTCAAAGCCAGAAAATATTTTCAATAAAATCATAGAAGAAAAAATTTTCCTTTAAAATAGATGCCTATAAAGGTACAAGAAGCATACAGATTACTGAAAATATTGTAACAGAAAAGGAAGTCTGCTTGGCACATAATAAACAAAACTCTGAATGGACACAACAACAACAAATAATGAAGGCTGAAAGGGGTAAAGACTAGTAACATATAAGGGGGACCTATTAGAATGACACCTGACTTCTCAATGGAGAACTTAAAAGCTAGTAGGGCCTGGAGAGTTGTGCTGCAAACTCTAAACAACCACAGATACCACGTCAGACTATTATACCCAGCAAAACTTTCAATCATCATTAGATGGAGAAAATAAGATATTCCACGATTAATCCAAATTCAAACAATATCTATCTTCATATTCAGCCCTACCAAAGATATTAGAAAGAAAACTCCCTATCTAAGGAGATTACTACATCCAAAGAAGACATAGGAAAAATAATCTTACACCAACAAAACAAAAAGAGGGAAATACACAAACACACACACACACACACACACACACACACAAACATATACAAACACTACCACCATCACAAACAAACAAACAAACAAAATAACAGGAATCAGTATTCAAATAATTAGTCATTGATACCTCTTAATTCTCCAATAAAAAGACACAGACTAACAGAATGGATGGAAAAAAAAAAAACAAACAACAAAAAAAAAAACAACCCAGAATGCCACATCTAAGAAACACACCTTAGCACCAAGGATAGATATTACCTCAGAGCAAAGGGTTGAAAAAAGATATTCCAAGCAAATGGACCTAAGAAGTAAGATATTATAGCCAATTCTATTATAAAAAATAGACTTCAAACCAAAATTAATTAGAATTAGAAGAAATAAGAAAGGATACTACATACTCATTAAAGAAAAAATTCCCTAAGATGACATTTCAGTTTTTAACATCTATTTCCCAAACAGAAGGGTATTCACATTTGTAAAAGAAACACTCATACAGCTTAAGTCACATATTGACTCTTACAAACTTTTAGTGGGAGACTTAATACCCAGTTCTCACCACTAAACATGTCATCCAGACAAAACCTAAACATAGAAATGCTGGAGCTAAGCCGGGCGATGGTGGCGTACGCCTTTAATCCCAGCACTCGGGAGGCAGAGCCAGGCGGATATCTGTGAGTTCGAGACCAGCCAGGAAAAGCACAAAGCTACACAAAGAAATCCTGTCTCGAAAAACCAAAAAAAAAAAAAAAAAAAAAAAAAAAGAAATGCTGGAGCCAACAACCTTATAAACCAATTGGACCTAACAGATATTAACAGAATATTTTACCCCAAAACAAAAGAATATACCTTCTTCTCTGCACTTCTTGGAACTTTCTCCAAAATTGACCACATAGTAGGATACAAGGCAAGTTTCAACAGGTACAAGAAAACTGAAATTATTCCTTGAATCCTATCAAGCCACCATGTATTTTAAACTGGATATGAAAAACAACAGAAAGTTTACAAACTCATGGTAACTGAACAACTGTCTACTGAAAGAAAATGAGTCAAGACAGAAATAAAGAAGAAAATTAAAGACTTTCTAGAATTCAATGACAATGAATATATAACATACCCAGCACTCTGGAACACAATGAAAGTGGTTCTAAGAGGCAACTTCATAGCAATAAGGGCCTATGTAAAAGTCATTATAGAAATATCATACCAGTAATGTAACTACATACCTGAAAGCTGTAGACAAATTTCTAAATGGTCTTATTAAATAAAAAACACGGAGCCAGAAATTTGGGTTAAAGCCTTAGAGAGACCAGGGAAATACAGAAAACCACCAGCTAACTTCACCTCACCAACTTCCAAGAAGAGCAACTTCCTGTCTATCCAGGCTTCTATGCCTGGCTTTTCTGCCCTCTCATTGATTCTTAGCCCAGCTACCTCACTTCCTCTTCCTACACAGCTCTGTCACAGTCTGTCTGTCTCTACAGACTTCCAGGTCTCTATAGTTGGTACTAGGATTAAAGGCATGTGTCACCACGCTTGGCTCTGTTCCCTAGTATGTCCTTAAATACACAGAGATCCTGCCTGCTAAGAGATTAAGGGCATGTGCTGCCTGACTTCTTTGTTTACTTAAAATGGCTGGCCTTTTCCCCCTGATCTCCAGGTAAGCTTTATTTATTAATGCACAAATAAAATACCAACACATTTCAGCACAAATAGAATGTCACCACAGAAAGCTATAGAACAAAAAGAAGAAATCACACCCAAAAGAAGATGGCAAGAAATCATCAAACTCAGCACTGAAATCAATAAAATAGAAACAAACAGAAAAGTACAAAGAATAAATGAAACAGAGAGATGATTCTTTGAGAAAATTGACTAATAATGACAAGCCTTGTCAAAAATTAACTAAAAGGCAAAGAGAGAATATCGAAATTAACAAAAATCAGAAATGAAAAATGAGACATAACAACAGACAATGAAGAAATCCAGAGAAACTTAAAGACATTCTTTAAAAATCTATAATCTACCAAATTCAAAAATGTAAATGAAATAGACAATTTTATGATAGCCACCACTTGCCAAAGTTAAATGAAAGTAAGCAATTTTAAAAGACCTAGAAGGTGTCACACACACACACACACACACACACACACACACACACACACACACACAAACTCTCTAAAGCAAAATCCCAAGTGCCAGATGTTTTTAGTCCAGAATTCTGCCATAACTTCAAAGAAAAGTTATTATTCCACAAAGTATAAGCAGAAGTAACATTCCCTGATTAAATTTATAAGGTCACCGTTGCCCTGATACTCAATCCACAAAAATACCAAGCAAAAGACAGAGAGACAGAGAGAGAGAGAGAGAGAGAGAGAGAGAGAGAGAGAGAGAGAGAGAGAGAATTACAGACTAACTTCCATCATAAATATATATGCAAAAATATATCAAACTGAATTCAAGAACAAATCAAAAGGACCACTTATAATCAAATTGGTTTCATCTCAGAGATCCAGAGATGCCTCAATAGACAAAAATCAATAAATGTAATCTACCATATAAAGAAACTGAAAGAAAAAATCCTCATGATCATCTTACTAGACGAACAAAAGACTTTTGACAAAATAAAACACTCCTTCGTGAGAAAAGTCCTGGATAGATTAGGGATACAAGAGGCATAACTCTCCTCACAATGATAGTTTATAGCAAGCTTATGTTCAACATCAACTTAAATGGAGATAAACTCAAAGCATTTCCACTCAGATCAGGGACAAGACAAAACTGTCCATGCTCACATTATCTATTCATTATAGGACTTGAAGTCTTTGCTAGAGCAGTAAGAAAATTAATGGAGATCAAAGGCATATAAATTGGAAAGGAATAAGTCAAAGTATATTTATTTGAAGAGGACATAATAGTATGCCTATGTGGTCTTAACAATTCCACTGGGAAACAACTACAGCTGATAAATTCTTTTAGAAAAGTAACTGGATGCAAAATTCATTCACAAAAATCAGTACCCCTCCTATATACAAACAACAAACTGACTCACAAAAACTTTAGAAAAACAACAGCTTTCATAATAGCCTAAAGTTATACAATATCTTGCGGGTAATTTTAACCAAGCAAATGAAAGACTTTATGATTAAAAACTTCAAGTTGTTGAAGAAAGAAATTGAAGAAGATATCAGAAGGTGGAAAGATCTCCTATGGCTCATGGATCAGTAGGATTAACATAGTAAAAATAGCCATCCTATCAATAGATGGAATCACCATCAAAATTCTAACATAATTCTTCAGAGACCTTGAAAGGACAATTTTCAACATCATATGGAAAAACATACAAATAAACAAACAGAAACAGAGTAACTAAAACAATCCTGAACAATAAAAGAACTACTGGAAGTCTCATAATTTCTGACTTTAAATTATATTTCACTGACTTACTAATAAAGCTTCTAATAAATTTGGTAATAAATCTTAAACCAGGCTATTATAATCTGCATTGCTCTCAGCACCATTGTCTTCCATGTCTTAATCTGTGTTCTATTACTGTGAAGAGACACCATGACTACAGCAACTCTTATAAAGGAAAACATTTAACTTGGGCTTGCTTACAGTGTCAAAGGTTTATTCCCACATTGCATGAAGCATGATGGGAAGCATGGCAGCTGCAGGCAGATATAGTGTTGGAGAAGGAGCTGAGAGTTCTACATCTGCAGGCATCAGGAAAAGAGAAAGTCACTGTGCCTGTCTTGGACTTTTGAAACTTCAAAGTCTACCCCTAGTGACATATTTACTCCATGAAAGCAATGCCTACTACAACAAGGCCACAGGTCCTAATAGTGCTACTTCCTGGTGACCAAGCATTTAAAACTATCAGCCTATGGGGGTTGTTCTTATTCAATCACCCCGGCAGTCTAAGTCAACTGAGCAATGCTCAATTGTCCTCACTGAGACTGAAGCAGCAAGCACAGGGCCAGCACAGGTCTGTACCAGGTCCTCTGAATAAACATTTGAAATAGGTAGGTAACACACATTTGCAGTTGTGGCACTCAGTAGTCTGAGGCTAGAGAATCTCCAGCAGGAGGCCACTGGATTATAAGTTAAAGGCCAGTTTGTGTTACATATTGACACACACACACACACACACACACACACACACACACAGTTTGAGGAAGAAAGAACAACACAATTCACTTTATAAATAATATGTTTTATTGAGAATACATAAAAACCAATTACTAATACATAATAAAACAATTTTTTAAAGTAGACATACAATTTTAGAAGGAATAAGTCACCAAGGAGAAATAGAAAGAAAAGGTGTGGATTTTGGGAGAAAGGGAAGTGGGGAGGATCTGGCAGTTGTGGGCAGAAACCATAACAAAAATATATTGCATTAAAAATCTATTTTCAAAAGCAAAAAGAGAAATATAAGTTCAAGTCATATGTTTTGATTTTAGGAAGAGGCAAAAGCAATTTAAATCCCTCATGTTTGAGATTAATATACACATAAAGTGAAATCTTGAACTACTATAGCTAGTTAACACTGTAAAGTGTCATGATCATATAAAAAGGACAAGGACAATGCACTATCCTCAATCAAATTATTTCTTTGTATGTTAGCTCATTAATTTTGTTATTTGTTCATTTATGTAATCATTATCTTGTTAATATTGCCTTTATTTCCCTCATGACTCCATCTGATGTTTTTCACTATGGAACACAATCTTTCTCTTTTCCATGGAAGAAATATTGAGAAAGATTATAAATCAAGTTCATTTACAGAAATGAATTTCACAATGAGATAAAATTACGTTATTGGCTGATAAAAAGATAAAATGGTACTGAAGATTCTGTTTGTAACAAAAGTTAAAAAAAAGGAGTTTCCAGCATAAGTTTATGAATTTATTAAAGGTACAAAGAAAAACTTAAAAGAAGAAGATTGGTCTGGACAAGGGAAACAGGGTCGGAAACTTCCATTGCCACTTTGCAAAGCTGCTCTTGTTGTGCATATACAAACTTTGCTCTAAATGCTGAGACTGAGTATCAGAGATCTGCAGAATATTCACTGGTAACATTTTTTTTTCCTGGTGTAGAATTTATCATTCCATCTTTATCTTCTGGAAGACACACGTAGAGGAGCTCTCCTTACTTTTAAGGTATTTCCTGAGACAAACCACAGTTACTTCACAGACAGGTATATCCTTTCTCCCTATGCACTGAAACACAGTGTGGTAAAAATATTTTTTTTGATTCATTCAAACCCAGTGTTTCTAGATTCCAGACTATGTTTAACAATATTTTTAATAATATCATCCCAACATCAAAGCTAATTATCACCTTCCATGTGTCTGAACAAAGAGGTTAAAAAATCACTACTCTCAGTGAAGCCAGAAATAGTGTGTCCAGCTACCTAAGTGTTTTCTTTAATTAATGTTCCTTCTGTCCACAAACACTGACTCGACCAGCAGAGTGCTAGAGTTAGCACCAGAGTGGATAGCTGACTCTACATTTCTCCCCAACTCCATACCCAGTGATGTCAAATTGATAGCCAGTGCAAAGGGAAGGATTTAGAAAGACACAGCTTGAAAGATCATTAAAGATGTCCTGAAAACTTTCCAAAATGTGTATAATCTACTTAATGCAGACTTTTCATGAAATGCAGCATGAATGAATGTAAAGACATTAACATTGCTCTCCCAAATTATAATGTTTTCCTGGACAGCCATCAAATACCACTTATGGAAGCCATGTGTGAGGCAGATTACTCCATGGTATGCAAAGCACATTGAACTCTAAAATAAGATGAGTTATCGGTGAAAGAAAATACAATTTGCAAGTGAAAACACTATTTAAATCTTTATAGATATGATCTATTTATTCTCACTGAACTTAATATGTGCATGCATCAAAATACTAAAACATAATATAGTCAATTTTAATGACAAACACTTTTGCATACTTTCATAAGACAAATGCACACAAGCAATCTTTTAGGGGAAGGTCACAGCAGCTACAGTATCTTCAGTAAAACCCGACTGTGACTTATTTCTAGGCAGCCTTCAACTAACAATATTTGTCGTATTCTTAAAGGAGCTCAAGGAGTGAAAAAAAAAAGAAACAATATGTGAGAAGCTATAATGACTTGTAAAGTCTAAAAGGCTTTTCTCTGTAAAGTCTGGCACTTTGTAGAGACTATACCACTCCTACCTGACTCTAGAGCAAGCAAAGGATGTCAGCTAATGTGTAACAAGAGAGGACCAGGTTTGTGAGCAATCTAGAAGGCAACAGGAGCTCCTGGAGCCAGTCAAAAGATTGTTTCTTGGGGAAGTAAATTTAAGTACTCAAAACTAGACTTTTTCTAAGAGATGATGCCATAGCTCTGCTAAGGCAGGCAGCTTTAGGTAAGTTGCCAGGGTTCTGCTGACACAGTATTACAAGGTGAGCAATTGCATTATATCCATCAATTTAAAGAAAATGTGTCCATTCACCTAAAAAACTATAAAGTTATATTTGTAGAAAGTGCCATTTACAAATCCAGAAAATACTAATTCCTCAAACCATTGTGTAAAATCTATAAATAAGAGAAAAATTGCCCTAACTACAGCAGCTAAGATTTGAGCTGCATTTTCACAGGTTGAGTAAGCCTGAACAATGATGTAAAAAAACTTTCTGTCCTTTAAGACTTCATCTATACTAAGCAGAATCAGATTAAATCCATGTACAGTAGAGAGCTATGGTCAGGACTAAATGGAACCCTGAGAAGGAAGCAAAGGCCAAGTTAGATGTGTGTTAACTGCCCTGATACCGATAGAAATGTGTCAATCAGGCTATTGCTTGTAGGTACTCTGTGCTGGTGTCTAGGCTGTCATGTTGTTCTACCTAGTATGCTATACATATATTCTTCACTTGAGAATAATTCTCTTTCTCTACTTGCAATTTGTTTACTTTTAATTAAACATGCAGCTGCTTCCATGTTTAGTGACATAACTTTTAAAATTGCTTCTTTGATTTGGTGAGAGGTTCTGGATTTGTGGAATGCATGACTATAATATGTCTGCTTCTGAAGCATTAGGAGTTATTAGGACATTATTTGTGATGTCAGAAATTATTTGGATTCCTTGTGTGATGTGAGTTAAATGCTTAAATTGTATGACTTAAACTGTCTTAGCGATTCTGACAGCACACGAAAACCAGAAGACACTGTTGCTAGCCTTTCAGAGCTTTCTTAAAGTCTAAGAGAATTAGATTGGAAAAATAAATGTGTCTTAAGAAATCTACTTATCTTAGACATGGTACCTTACTATGACTCGTTTAGGAGATCCTAATAAGTCTCTAGTACCAATGATAATGTCACCTCATAAAACATGACTGTAACTGAAGCTTACAGAAGCTTTCCCTAAAGAACGGTGTCCTTCCTTGGCCTCATTCTATAACTGAAGGTAACAAGAATATAAGGCCCTTTGTGTTTCCAGGAGGAGTGAAAATCATCAAGCCATCATAACTGGGTGACAGATTCCTGCTTTTCTGTGATGTTTTAGAAACCTCCCAGGTAATGTTGAGTATTCTGAATTTCAAACTCTATTAGATTTCCAGGGGAGTACAGTAATAAACAGCTTTCAGTTCAGCTGTGTAAGGCAGAGACACGTGGCTTAGATTCTGTTAACATAAGAGTGATCTGGTCAGATGGAATGCTCCCTAGGATGAAACTTTAGTTTTCCCTTTTGGGGTTGAAAATAAAAATAATTCCATTTCCCTTCTCACTGAGGTGCTCTTTTGTAGATTTTTTTTTCTGGTGAAGTTACAATAGACCCATATGGATGAAATAAACAAGTTTCCCATTCAGATCCCCTGTGTATAATTTACAACAACCTAATGTTTCCAATTGACTTAAAATAAAATTCAGATGCTTGAAATCTATAACCACAGGAAGAAGGGAAATGGGAAAAGCTTACAGAATGCAGAGAAGACACAAGAAAGCACATAAAATGGCAGACAGCATTTTCACACATTATGACAAGTTGTGGTCAACTAATATCTTAATTCCATGTGTTGAAATCTGGTGGTTAAAAAAAAAAGGCTCTGGCAACAAGTATTCCCTCCAGGAAATAAACAAAACTGATTAAACATCTACCCTTTCTTGTCCCTAAAATGATAAGGATATAAAGGAAGTCTTATAAAAACACAATTTGAGGACAAAGGAATCTGAGCAAGGTCTTTCCCCAGCTCTAACATGCACAAGGAAGTCAGGACAAGGTCTCTGTGGCTTGTCTGCACAGGTTCCTCACAAGGTTTGCAGGAGGACGAGACAAGATTTTTTTGTCGTCATTCAAAGTATGTCCTTGAGTCTGGAATGAAATGGAAACAAAGTAAAAGGGGAAATTTTGTAAGTTTGAGGTTACATGAGGATCTTTATAAGGAGGTGAAAGCTAAAAGAAACATATAAGTGTGTCCTTTAGGGACAATGTGTGATGAAAAAGTGGATAGATGCAGAAGAGTGGTTGAACAATGTGGAATGAGCTACTGGTGATAAATTTTACATATTGTCTTTGAATCTTACAAAAGGTTCTTCTCTCTGCGTGAAAGGTGTTCCTTCCATGTACAGGTGGTGTTCTGCCCCAGCCAGCGGGGTATCAACGGGGGCGATCCACCTGTGGGAGAGAATGAGAGGGATGGGAGACACGAGAGAAGACAGCAAGACAGTGTGTTCTGATCAAGCTGCAAATTTTATTCTCCTCAGCAATGCTTATACAACATGGAAGGGGGAGGGAAGGAGGGAAGGGGTGCATGATGTGCCGTATGTGCAGGTGAAGGGGGACGTGCAGATGAAGGGCTACGTGCAAGTCGTGAGGCTGCTAGGTGGTAAGGTCACTGGTCAGGGCCCATTGTTCTGTTGCTATGCTACCTGACCTGCCTGACCTGTTCTTTATCTTTGGGTGGGCATCTGGTTTAGGGCAGGGGCTTGTTCTCTGGCCTAGCTAATACTTTTCCATGGTCCATGTTTGGTCTCTGACAGTGTTCTACAATAACTTCTAGGGTTTATAACCTGCTGCATGGTAGAAAGTCCTGGGGGTGTTTTTCAGTTTCAAGTCACTCTTTTAAGGTGATGTAGCCTGAACATAATGACAGTCAAATGGATATATGTTATTAAATCTTAGCTTTGTATTGCCATTTTGTTTCACAATGTTTGTATTTTTTTGGATTAACTTTGAAATGTGTAGATAAACTTCATATCATGTTAAAGTATGTTGTTGGGCTTGGATAAAGATAATAGATAATAGTGACCTATTAGTTTCCCCTCAGTCGAAATAATAACCATTTGGATCGTGTTTTTATTTGCACTGTGATAATTCAACTTCCAGAAATATTTAAATTACTATCAAATAAAGTAAATGTTCCGCTCCATTTGGGAGCTGGGTGGTATTCTAATGCAACTTTAATTTAAAGTCCCATTTATTCATCAGTCTGGGTGACACACCTGCAACACTAGCACTCAGGAGGCTGACAAGCAGGGAGTTCCTGAGTTCGAGTCTAACTAAACTAGGCTGAAGAGCAAGAACCTATCTCAAAACTGAACAAAAAATAGTATTTTAAAGTAAAAACTGGCCTTCTCTATAACTCAAATAAGCACATTGAAGACCTGTAATCTAGACTATTTTTTTTATGAAACCAGTACTTATGGTTTTCATAGCTGTAGGTCAGAATTTCTTATGTAAATTTTCTAGAAATAATGTGTGTGCTTTCTAAAAAATGAGTAAGTTCTCTTTCGTGTGGAGAATCTATAATTCAATTGCATTGTTGACTATCGGAAGTACAATGAGGATGCTTTCCCATTTACATTCTCAATTATAAGTGATTCCATGAGGAAATGAGGTCCTGTATCTGGCAAATTGCCAAGAACAATAATATTCTCTATTATTTTGATCTCTATATTTCAGACAAATAAAGATATAAAGTAAATCAGATAATATTGGTGATCAGGGGTACAGATCTTGTAGATAATAGTTAAGCTTTGGACTCTTCCATAGTTTTTTTTTTAAATATTTTCTTGATTTTTGAGCATTTCATGTGTGTATACAATGAAATATGATCATATTAATACTGAGGGAACTCTTCTTTCTTCTTGCTTTAATTTAAGGAGAGACTATGTTTCTTGGAAAGACAAAATGTTCTAAACATGTCACAGTGCTCATGTTGGTAGCCTGAGGCTTTAGAATGAAAAAGCAATGCTACATTATAATGCATGATAACTGCAATGGTTTATCTTGTTGTAGAAATTTCTAGAATATATTTAGATTCTCTTAGAACAGATTTTATGATAAATGAAAAATGTCTTCATTCCATATCGAAAGCTGCCTATCAGAGTTTGTATCTATATTATTTATATAGAAAAATATGGGACAAAGAGCTCTAAATTGTCCAATTTATTAATAGGTGAGTGTAATGGCATATAACTCCACAATGGAATAACATTTATCCACAAATAGCTTTATATATATGCAATTATTTATTATAATATATATGCAAATGTTTATTATAGTAATCATTTATTATAATATATAAAAATTTATATATGTAATTATTATATATATATATGTAATTCCTTCTTTCTTAGGGTATAAAGTATAATTATTTGCCTCACCATGAAAGCTGGCCAGTGGGTATAATGCTTCCAGGTCAGCACCTGCTTGATTTTTACATGGTTCTGACTCAATTATATGATGTATTCAGTAATAGGGTCTCATTTTCAAATTCTGGAGTATAACCAAAAGTAATGGTAATAAACTTTAATGTTTGGGGATCTAGGGGACCTCACTGTCCAACAACTAAAAAAATGAGATAACCAATTCCTAGTAATTGAGATTTAATTGACTAGCATGTAGTATCTATTGCCATATTGTCTGTAATTATAGGGTAATGCCATTTACTATATATATATTTTAGGAAGCTTCTATAATAGTAGATTTCCATATGACTTTTTCAAAATGTCTTTACATCAGTTTTTCCTAGCTGTGAGTCAGGAAGCTTCTATAATAGTAGATTTCCATATGACTTTTTCAAAATGTCTTTACATCAGTTTTTCCTAGCTGTGAGTCCTGTGAGCTGAATATTGACTGTACTGGCAAGATATGCTCAATGGTGCAACTGTGTGACAGATGTTGTGAAAATAACAACAACTTTCTGATGATATTTAAGGCTCCCCCCACAATATATAATTTATACCAGAAATCCTTGTGGATCCAAGAATCTGTAATTAGATAAGTCGTAGGCACTAGGGGAGGACTTACTACTATTATTCTGCAAAACGGACAAAGTATTAAAACAACTTCAAATTGCTTATTAATGTATCCATGGACCACTGGAACTGTCAATCTTTTTTTGAGAAGCATTTTTTTTTTTTTTTTTTTGTAATTGATGGCAGTTAATACAAACACACACAACTGGACAAGGTACAGAGAATAAGAAACTGGGGCCCACTCAACCATAAGTGTAACTTCTACATCACACCCCTACTTCATATCACACATGGGTTTTGAAGTGGGGGGAGGAGGAGGTAGGGAGATTGTAAGGGCCAGTGATTCTGGAAGAATGCAAGTAAACGGCATTTTCTGGGCACAGCGGAACAGGTGCCCGTATGAACTCACAAGTTGTGATTGCGTGCACAAGACCTGTGGCAGGAAAACATTGCCAGCATGGAGGGGGAAGGAAGAGGAAAGTGGGCACAAGTTCTGTCCCTATTCGAGGAGCCATTATCACTTGACAGATGCTGGGAGAAGAAGAGCCACGTTCTTTTTTAAGGGTATGAAGTCTCTGACAGAGTGCTTAAACTCCAGGCAGGCCACACACCCAGTAGTATTTGAGAAGCACAAATTTGGCTTGATGGTCTTAAAAATATGAGAGAGAAAATGGAGGAAGTTGCATGGACAGGGGTTGAGACAATGTTCGGTGCGTTGGGAGCAGTGGGGCACCATGTAACTTTGTGAGTACAAACGTACACGATTGCTTGTACTTTGTGGCATTTCACTTCTCAGGCTGTAAAGGTTTTCCAAGTTGAAGGTGGGACTATTGATTAATTCTAGTATTGAACACACTGAACAATTCTAATCATACTATTGTAAACAGCATGTGCGCACTTTACGTCTCTTTTGTACCTCGGTAATTCTCCAGATACATCAGAAGTTTTCATTATAATTGCATATGTTGTGATGGTCTGTGATTAGCGATCTTTGATGTTACTATGGTAATTGTTTTGTGGTACCACAAAGTGCATCCATATGAGACAGTGATGGTAAAAAAAAAAAAAAAAAAAAAAAGAAAGAAAGAAAAAAAAAGTGTGTGTGTTCCTACTAATGCCCTGCCTCTCTCTCCCTCTCCCTGCTTTTCTCGATCCCTTAGAATATAACTGTATTAAATGTATGGTATTGAAATTCTGAAATAACACATAAGGTTTCAACTAAAAGCAAGAATTGCATGTCTCTCACTTTAAGTCAAAAGTCAGAGATGGTTACGCTCAGCCAGGTGACATCTCGAACAAGCTGAGGAAGGTCACAACTAGATCTTTTTGTTTCCAAGAGCTAATATGAGAATGCAAAGGGAAGTTTTATTTTGTTTTGCTTTGTTTTTTTAAAAGAAAATTAAAAGATCTATCCAGTAAGCATGTGGGTAATATGAAAGTGGTATAATCTTATTGCTGATATGAAGAAATTCTCTGTGGTCTATAAGAAAGAACAAATTATCTACAGCATTCTTTTAAACCAAAGCCTACTAAGACCAGTCCCTTACTCTCCACAACTCTAGGAAAGTAAGTGAGGTGACGAAGCTGCAGAATGTAAGTTTGAAGAAGGCAGAGATTTTTTTTTTTTTTTTTTTTTTTGGTAAACATTAAGGACGACGTCATCTCTACAACATAAAAGTACAAGCTGAAAGATAAGCGCTGACATAGAGACTGCAGCCAGTCATGTAGAACATGATGGAACTGTTGGTGAAGTGGCCATGCCAAACAACAGACCTTCAGTGTCAAGGAAGCAGCCTGAAATAGGAAAACATGATGTTTAGGATTGCTATCACTGGAGAAGAAAAGCCGGTACTTGGCTACAAAGCTGCCATTCCAGGTTGGCCTCACTGAAGGCTAGTGTAACCAGTGGGTTGAGGATGAAGTAGATGATCATATATCATTTTGAAAAATCCCAAGGTGCTTCACGGGTTCATTAATTTTTTCAGTCTGTGCTCTATGAATACGACAGTGAGGCCTGTATTATAAGGTATCTGTTTACAACATGGGTTTACAGAACACTTTATTTATTTTTAATATTTCAAACATAGACTTTAATCAAAATACTAACCACAATATGGCATATCACCGATAAGATTAATAATCCTTTATTCTAAGGCTACAGGTGGGACATGCTCTTCTGTAACAATTTTGATCATTCACATCTTTAGGGGTAAATCTGATCATTGAAACTTAAAATAGGGATAAATAAATGGATCATGGGTTAAGACGGACATTCTTCTTCCAGAGGATGTATATTTGGTTCTTAAAACCTAGTTTTGGCAACTTAGAAGCACCTGTAACTCCAGTGCTGGGGGATCTAATTTCATCTTCTGGAATCTGCTGACAACTGTACCCATGTGCAAACATTGCCCCCAAACACACAAATAAACACTCATAGACATAAATAAAAACAAAAAGAATTGTTGAAAAACAACTTAAAATACTCCTTTTTGTAAGTGCTATGGATTGAACCTAGGACCTCATGAATGCCAGGCAATCACTTTACTACTGAGTTATATCTCCATTCCTCTTCTTGCATTTTTATTTTTAAATTACAACACACTTGCATCATTCCCCCTTCCTTTTTCTCCCTCTAATACATCCAATATACACCTCTTATTTCCTCTCAAATCCATGATCTATTTGCAATAATCATTAATATTGATATTCATTAGTTGATAAATGTGTGCGTGTGTGCATATGTGTGTGTGTGTGTGTGTGTGTGTGTGTGTGTATTCTATTCAGTCCATTAAGCATTGCATGTTTGTATATGATTTGAGAGCTAAACAGTTAGTAGGATGGCTAATTAGGGGGCTCATCTTGGGGGTAACTTTCTCTACCTCTTGGCATTTCTTAGTTGCTTGCATTTCTTTGTGTAGGAGTGAGACCTTGTGAGATTCCCCCTTCTGTGTTAGCATTTCTATTGGTGTTGACATTGTTCCAGCCTGTTTAGGCATCCATATTGGTGCAGTATTATTTGGGAACCTTCTCTTTCAATTCTAGTAGACACTATCTTACAGTACATTTCCTGGTCCCCCTAGTCTTCCCACCTTTATTCTTGTCTTCTGCAAAGTGCCCCTGAACCTTGGGAGCAGAATTGTATTGCAGAGCATCAATTCAATCTTGACACCACAGGATCACTGACTTGTTCTCTGTGCTTTATCCTGTTATGGTTTTCTAAAATTGTCTCCGTCTGTTCTAAAGAGAAGCTTCTTTGATGAGTTACACTTACTTGTGGGTATAAAGACAAATATTTAGAATGAAGTTAAGAAATCTGCTAGTTTAGTGTTGTGACAATAGTAGGCTCTCTAAAATCTATGATGTCACTAGCTTCATACAGATAAAAGGGATTCCTTTAAAAATATTATGACTTGTTTACAATATCCATAAAGATTCATATCTCTAGAAAATTCTCAACAATAACAGTGTTGTTTATATATCTTCTATATTGGCAGTCATTCTCCAGCCCATGGAATAATAAGTAGTCATTATGGATTCAGGATATTACCTAAGAAATATATTTTGTAAGTTTATAGCCAACATATATTATAGTCATTCTGAAAGTCTTTTGGGAAAGATTCACCATTCAAGAAGCAATTGTGAACTTTAGAGAATCATAGAAAGAGTTGAGTATATCCACTTTGAAAGGAGTGTAGGATACAAAATATCCAACCCTATTGGATGACTTTGAAGGTTTCTATACTGTTGTAACCAGAGTTGTGGAGATTACAAGAGATCTAGAATTGGAAACAAAACATAATTATGTGTTTAAATGCTTCAAACTCAATATAAAACAAATGGATGACTATCTCTTCTTGGAAATAATCAAATTAAATTGTTTTTCTGAGATAGAATCTTTGTCTAATGAAAGTGCTACAAAGACTATTGAAAAGACATCATATTTATAGTGATGTAAGCCTTGTTTATAAAGCAGCAGTGAGGCTCAGGGTAACAGGCATTGAAAAAAAGTTGTACTGAAGGCCAAATGCTATCAAACAACATTCAACACACTGGGAGAAAACTAGTAATTCTAAAATTCTAAGAGAGAAAAAAACATCAAAGTGAGGGCTTCCTGAATAGGAAATACTGCTAACAATTGTTTTTTAGGAAAACAAAACCAAACAATCAAAAAAACAAGAACAGTACTTCAACACTTTATTTAGTCATGAGACTGTCTACAGAATGGGAGAAAATTTTGCTGATTATACTGATGCTAGAAATTTACCTCTAGAGTAGATAAACAACTGAAATAAAACTAAGCAAAAATAATCCAATAGCTTTATTAGCCACCAGAGAAATACTAACCAAAACTAAATTGAGAGTCCATCTTATTCCAGTGAGAATGTTAGTGATCAGGTAAACAAATGTTGTCAAAGTTGCTGAGGAAAGTAAAGACATAAACACCACTGACAAGAATTTAAACTGACGTACTATAGGAGTTAGTCTGGAGGCTTCTAAGACAACTCAAGCTAGATATACCTAATATTACTGAGCCATACCAGTTCTGATTATTTACCCAACAGAGTATAGGTGACTATACCACAGAATTAATTTCACATCAGTGTTTCTTATAGAACTGTCTATAATACCTAATTTATGGAAATAACACTGGTGTCCTACAAGAGAGGAATGAGTTAAGAAATCATATATATGTATAATATATATACAATTGGTGTCCTATAAGAAAAGAATCAATTACAAATTATATAAATATATTATAAGCATAAATAAATTGTATATTATATAAATGATATATATGTGTGTATATATAGGTTAGATATATAAAATATACACACTGGTATCCTACAAGAGAAGAATGAATAAGAACTTACATACATATTATATGTATGTGTAATATATATATGTATGTGTAATATATATGTATATATGTGTATATATATAATATATATACACACACATACACAATTTCATATTGTGGCTTTTTTAAGACATAAATTCAAAAACTACCCAATCTTCAGTAAAAGGGATGCAGCTGTGGCTGATCATATTAATGGAATTAAGTAAGGCTCAGAAAGAAAAACATAGCACATTTTCTCTCATTTTTGATTACTAGAGTTTATGCAGATATAATATATGACATTACAGCAGAAGCAAATAGTCTATGGGAACTGATATAGAGGAATGGGCTCACTGTAAAAAACACAGTTTTATGACATTTTAAAAATTTGTTTATTTATTATCAAATACAATCTTTCATGAAAGGAAATTTCAACTGCTCTGGGAAATGCCTTTGCTGTCTTACTTAGGAAATTTCCACACTGGCTTACATTTGAGTTAGGTGCCAAGCTGATGCACTAATCATCATCCACACAGAAGCAGTATCCCCCACAAGAAGATATCTCCTAGAGACCCATGGGACTACTTTTAATCATTAGCGAATAAATCTTCTAAAATTGCAGCATGTGCATTGTTATTAAAAGCACGTTTTCTATATGCACTGAGAAAACAGTGTGTCATTAAAGTTATAATATTCACATTATTGTGATTATATGGATGTAGTTATGGTACATCTCTCAGTTATGCATGCCAGTAGGAACACTGGAGTATGCAGGTTAAGTGAAATAAGTAAGTGTAGTCCATATAAGATAAATGTTAATACAGCTTCCAAACAATACAGCATGACTATCTTAAATGAATAGCAAGCAATTAAGTTAAACATTTTGATATTTAAATACTAATAAAGTGTTGAGAACCAAGCCTATGAAAGGCTATCTGTAAAGTTTCAATTTATATACTGAGAAACATGAATGAAATCAATAACTCAAATTTTCAATATTCTTGATAAATTCTATTTTGAAACTTATATATGTATATATGTTTGATATTTATTAGAACCTTCAGAGAAATATAACTCAATATTTATGTATTAAGTTCCTAACTGTGCTGGAAATACTAATGTTTTTCTTCTATATTTTGGTTTGTTGGAGCTGATCTAGAAAATATGAATGTTGATGGTCACATTTATAATATTGTTTAATGTAAGGCTTATGAAATGTAGTGTAGTAGACTTTCAGGTACTCACTTGTGCATTTGTGCATGAAAACAATAGACTAGGTCTCTTACTTAAAGTAGGTCAGTCATTTTGAATTAAGTTTTGGCATATCACAAAGAGAAGCAGGGTATAATAGAATTTTCTTCTTAATACTTATCAGGAAAATGTAGTATTAAATGTAAGCTATACAAAACTCTCAGTTTTAACAAAAAAACCTCACTTTTTTAATGGATGACTGCAAACATGTAGGAGAGTTGATGGGTAAAAATTATCACGTCTTTCCCCTGTCTGTATTGTAGAAGAAATAGTAAAAAGTGGGAAAAGGTATGTCTTTCATACGAAGAATAATGTTTTACATAGAAAATTTACATTATAAGAACCCAAGAAAGAGCTCATATGAACACTTCATCACCACCAGAATCCTGTGTAGAAACAGAAATGGTACCAGAAGCCTCTGCCTCTAACTCATACTTTTGCCAATCAGCAAGCTCCACATAGCCAGGCCAATAGTCTCTGGACCCCTTGGATACACTGCAACTTTCCTTCCTCTATGTACATCAAGCTGATGAATTCAGATAAATGTGGTCTCATCCTAAGACTCTGACACACTCTGCTGCCAGGCAACATGTGATTCCCAACCAAAAAACTGAGAGGATGTATCACATCCACAGTTTTTACACACACACACACACACACACACACACACACACACACACACACACGTATAGCACTTCAAATTTGTTCCAGTTCATGAATATAGCACTTGTAGAAGCCTCAGTTTCAACACACACCTTATAAATGGATGATGAAATAGAAACAAATACCAAAAAGGACTCAACATTCTACTCCAGATACTTGCTCAGCCATGTTCATTGCTGCTCTATTCACAATAGCTAGAAAATAGAAATAGTTGAAATGCTCAAATGACAAATAGGTAATAAAAATGTGGTACATATACACATTGGAATACTATTCAGCTGTACCGATAAATGAAATTTTCAAATAAATAGACAGATGGACAAATAAATACTATACTGTTGAGTCAACCCAGACCCAGAAGGACAAATTCCCCATATTCTTTATAATTTGTGGTTCCTAACCCCAAATAATCACATATAAGTACAAAACCTGGACAAACCATAGACAGCAGGAAAGTAAAACCAGACCATGTGTTGAAGGGAGAAGGGAAACTCTAGAGGGGAGATAGTTAATAGTATAGCACAGGTACTATGAAGGGGGAAATGGAAAAAGAGGCAGGGGTATTTAATTAGACTGCATAGGGGCAGATAAAGGAGAAGGAATAATAAGGGTGCTAGGGAAAGCCATAGGAAATCATATTATTTTTTACTTAAAATTACATATACCATATAAATGTACTTTTACATTAATACATATATATATATATATATACACATACATATGCATGAATATTTTTAAATAAAGTTTTGACATGCAGTGTAACGGTATCATCCTCCTTAGAAGCCATACATCATCAAATTAAAATCCCAGTGCCAGTGATCGGAAACCACCTCTCCAGTAGTGGGACAGTGGAGCCTAAGAGACTCACAAAACAATACAGACTTTTGCTCCTCCCCTTGCTGATGTATAAAAAGCCCATCATGATTAAACTCTGGGCGACTGAATATTGATACAGGGCCCTCCTGAAGCTATCCTGTGTCTCTTTCTCATTATTTCCCCCTATACTTCTATCTAATACTTCCTCATTCCTCTCTCTTCCCCAATAAGAACTCTTCGACAGGTCGGAGCTGGACGCCTACAATCCTAGCTTAACTCGTAATACTTATAGAAGCCAATGAACTAGGAAGGTGCCCTTGGTAGGATGTCTTAGGAATTGGGACTTTTAGAATATAACTAATATTAAACTAGAGAGGGAAACACAAGTGGTGGAGCTATTCCAGAAGAGATTGGGAAGGGGGCATGAGGGAACTGAGGAAGTAGAGAGCAAGAGTTAACCAAAGTGAAGAATTTATGGGAGAAAAAGGATATGAAAATCTACCTCTTTTTAAGCCAATTAGAACATGTAAAAATAGTAGATCAGAGAGAGTCTGTGTTGCTTAATAGCATTGCTCCTAAAATCCAATGCTAATCAAACAAAATTCCAGTGCCAGGTGTAGGGTAGCTCCTTATGAGTTGTTAGTCAGAATGCTCCCCTGGGAGCCTCCAAAATAATATGGGCTCTTGATGATTCTTTTGGCTGTACATTAAAACTAAATTATAAGACCCCATTACTGAAGGCACCACATTCTTCCTTGCAAGATATAAGAAATCAAGTGGGAGCTGGAAGTTTCCTTCCTGCTGGCTAGATTTGATGGGACTGGAAGATGCTATGCAAGCTGCTTGGGAGAGATAAACCTCAGTATTACTGAGCTGTGAATGCTGCAAACTATAGCGACAACATAACAACCAATGTGTACCCACTGGTGAAATAATGGTATAAATATTATGAGGACAACCAACCACTCTGTGATTGGATTTGAAGCCCAGTCCATGGAATTAATGGATGGTACTACAATCCCAGGAAAAAACACATGGCTTTGGAGGTTATAGTTCCTAGTTGGGACCTTATTACTATTGTATAGCTAAATCAACAGGAAACCACCCAGCAGTGTAAATACACACACACACACACACACACACACACACACACACACACACACACACGCATACACACAAACATCTCCATATGAATCCTTAATCAGAGAAGATTCTCTTTTCAGTGAACAGCAGTGGGTGCAGAGACGCATATCCATTAAAGAAGCTTATAATAAAAAAATATTGGATGCTCAGCCCTAAACAAGACATATATACCACTCATTCTATGCCTTGTGGAACATTGCAAAAAAGAGAGCAGAATGATGTAAGAGCAAGACAAGGAAGAAAGGATGAACAACAATACCTTGAGAGCATGACATAGCCATTGCAAACATAATCTCAGAACAATTGTGGTTGTCTGCACTGGGCTTCCACAAGACAGCCTGTCAGCAGCCATAGACGATTGGGGAGGGGCCTATGAGGCCTTACACTGCCCTGCTGTACTATTGACAAACTAATGGATTCTGGGGGTGGATAGTCTTGAATCGTATTCCAAACAGTGAGTTTTCAGACTCCCAAGGACAGTTTCAAATCTGCAGCCACACAGATGGTCTTAATCAAATCAATGGGTTAAAATAAAAGCATAAGTATGGAAAAGGGACACCAGGGGTGGGGCAAAGGATGAAGGGTAGGGCAGAGATAAAGGAGATGGGGGGTGAAAGCAGTGAGAATGCACTTTGTAGGTGCTTTGAATTGTGAAAGAATGAATTTATTCAATTTTAAGCAGACTAGAAGAAAGAAAGAACAGGATTTATCACCCAAAGTTTACAAAATAGTTGCAGCTAATATTGCATATCTGGACCTACTTGCATCAACTCATTTGCAAAAAGGAAGGATCCTTAATGATTCTTCTGAAGGAATTCTAAACAGAGCTTTGTTTTAGTCTTTTCATTTGGACTTCCAATATCCAGATTTGCTAGAGAATTACCTTCTTTTGTCTTCAGTCACTGAGGTTGTATTACATTTTCAAAAGAGCCTCCCAATCCACACATGGCTGTCTAGATATCTCCTTTCATACAGGAATATATTTGCATAGAAAATTTCAAATTGTTGGCTCATGATTTCAAATACTACCACCAAACTCACAAGGTTTAAAGTCTTCCCACCATTCCATTTCTTTGACCTAGCTCATGGGCTCCACTGTTTTGACAAGGAGTTCATATGCTTCTAGAAGTATAGGTACATTGGACAATTTCAGGTTATTATTTCTTAAATTATGAACTGTAATATTGCTGTGAATTTTCATTCAGTTGTAAGTCATTTATACACATATTTTATATATAATCATTTTCAATTTATTCATCTTTAAGTACTTTAAAAACTGTTTTCTAACGTTTCCATTAATAAGATTATGATAATAATCAATGATTTCTAATGACTAGTGACATTATAAATGAATGTTTCTAAATAATCAGAAATGTGTGGTACATGAGTACCCAGCTTCTTATATCACATTTCTTAGATTACTTAAAACGTAATAACTTGAAACAAACTAAAATAATGCCTTTCAAATGTTCAATGCTCTTCATTTCAGCAATACTTTAGTTGCCTTTCACTGTGTGCTTTGAGAGTGTATTTATGTTGCGAAATTCTCTGTCCAGACAGACATCACAGTTCATTCATAATGGCAATGACTATGTTGATTAACAGCATAGAAAAAGACACTTTTTAGTGTACAGTGAGGGTAGTAGGTATGTCAGGAACATCACATCAGTATTAAGCTAAACTCTTAGTGGGTTAGTGAACTGACAGGTGTGAAATTTATTATGCTAATCTGATCATGTGCTAGTCAAAGGAGGAAAATCTTCCATAGTAGTCAGCCAAAGTAGCTCACTTAGTTACATCATTGTTTTATTTTGAGTGTTTATAAAATAAAATTAATTTTTTTGTTGTAATACTAACTGTACTACAATTACGTTTTAGGCTTGTATATATGAGGGGTCATGTGGAGCCTAATGTAAATGATAATTGCTACACTTAGAAATACCATATATTATTGTAGTCAGTATTGGCACATATACCTCATAAGCACATATAATGTACCAGTCAGTACTATAAGACCTTCACAACTTTTGAAGTGAATATGACCACAGTCCCTCTCTAGAGATCACTGAACAAATAAAGGTTGGTTTGGTGAGTTTGTGACTAGAATCCATTGTGAGTTGGTGTGCCCTTTACATATTACCATGACTGATTGCTTCATCATTCACATTCAGACAGTTTTAAATGACCTCAACTGCATACTAGGGATTTTGATGGGTGTGAAACTGTTAACTATTAGAAAGGGAAGCTTTCTTAGTTACTATTCTTTTGCAGTTAATAGATACCATGACCAAAGCAACTTATAAAAGGAAATATTTAATTGGGGGGTTGCTTATAGTCTCAGAGAACAAGTCCATGAAAGTCATGGTGGGGAGCCTGGCAACAGATGTGCTGACGTAGCACTGGGACCGTATCTGAAAGCTCACCTCTGATCCTAAGTTGCAGGTAAAAAGGGAGTGACAGTGGGCTTGTAATGGACTCTTGAAACCTCAAAAGACCACCCCCAGTGACATACCTCCTCCAAAAAGGTCCCACCTCCTTCAATAGGGCCACATATATTAATGCTTCCTAAATATTCCACCAACTGGTAATCAAATATTAAAATACATGAGTCTATGGGGCCACTCTCATTCAAACCACCACAGGAAGGGGCTAGTAAAATTAGCCATTAATTAATGAAGAGAGATTCAAAATATTGCATTATTTTTCTACAGGAACTGCCTAGTGTAATGATGTAGGTCCCTTAAAGGTGCTGAATGACAGAAAAACTAGTGAGAAAATAGCAATATTTTCAGAAAACATTGTCAAGTTGTGTTTGCTAATTGAGAAGACTATGAAACTCATCTTTTTGAGAAGTAGTTTATACCTACAGGGAGTGCTGAAATGAAAATATCAATTCTAAGAACAAGTTTTTCAGAAGCCAAGAACATATTTCTTGAAGCTAAAATATGAGCAAACGCTTATTTTTAAATAGAGTCATGCAAAATAAATCTCCCAAGAGAGAAATGGGTTGCTAGTTCCCTGAGATCTAGAAACCAAGGGAAAGCAGAGTTTGGAAATGTCCAGTCTTGACTTGGTAACTGGGACCTCTGCCAAAGAGGCCACCCTGTTGACTCACCAATTACAGTATTAAAGATGTTGTGTATTGCTAAAAGAATAAGGTTGATCTTGAACAAATTCAAAAGAAAAAGTAAGTACACCTCAGAAGAATGGTAACCTGATTTAGAGAGACATAAGCCGATGGACAGGTTTTTTAAATAAGCAGTTTTAATGGAAGTATTGAAATTGAAACAATAAAGCATCAAAAATTATCCTAATCTCTAGGTAGGATAAACTATACACATGCCACAGATTCAAGTCACATTTAATTTTAAACTTTTTTCAAGGTTCAGAATGAGTTATGTTCCTCTTCATGCTAAGAAAGAACTCCATCACTAATCTATTATCCAGTCTTTTTTATCTTTGATGACCAAATTGCTAATTTGGATATATTTCACTTCTACTGATGCAAATAAGGACAAATGCAAGCTCCATTCCTTTAATGTAGTCACTCTGCCTCTGTTTGTTCCTGGAAAATCACCACTCTAAAAAATGTCCTTTGTTATTTTGTACAGGTCTTGTACATTGACAAAGCCCATCCCAGCAGAGATGCTCATCCCTCACATAGTGCTTCATAGACTGACTTGCCAGCTTTTGCTCCCAGCTGTAGATATTGGATTAAGTCATATTTTATAGTAACCGAGCACATCTGACCTTTCACTGATTACTGCCATGATTTCCCGTTCATCTGTGATATCTTTTTCACACAATCCTTCAGTAGCCTTCACACTGTTTAACTCTTTCAGTGTGCTTCCTTGGACTGTGCCTTAACACTCCTGAATATTAAGATGGCTATCTTGTCAACTTGATACACCTGAGAAGAGGAAACCTCAACTGAGAAACTGTCTCAATTAAATTGGCCTCTGTTTATGTAGCACTGTCTTGATTCCTAGATGATGAAGGAGTCCCAGCCCACTGTGAGCCTGTGATCTGTATGAAAGCTAGCCAAACATGGACCTGGAAGTACACAGTGATGTCTACTTTAGTTTCTGCCTCCAGACATCTACCTTGAGTTCCTGCCTTGGCTTCTCCAGATGATGGACTAACCTGTATGCTAAAACAAACCCTTTCCTCACCAAGTTGCCTTTGGAATGATGTCTATTACAGCAGTGGAGAAGCAGACTAGGACAGGTATTAATTAAATACTTATGTAATACACACACAGACCAACATGGAGGCACATATAATTACACACTGTTGAAGATGGAAGAGAATTGCTGACAACTAATTACTAAAAGTTTTAAAAATTGGTGTGTGGGGGGGGGTTGTGGGGGTGTGTGCCCCTACATAAATTTGTGTGCACCATGTATAAACAGGTGATCACACAGACTAGAAGTGGGCATTGGATCCTTGGGAACTGGTGTTAGAGAAGGTTGTAAACTGCTTGTGTGGATCTGGGGACTAAATCCAGTTCCTCTACAGGAACAGTAAGTGTTCTTTTTTTTTTTTAATTGCTCAGTCACTTTATAGCCATATAATGATTTTTTTATATCATTTGATGGCATCTTATACACATTATAAATAGAAACACTGTGGACATGCCAAGAGTGAATCTTTTGGAAGTGATATAATACTACACAAATCATTTCTTAATCTTGAGAGCTACTTGTGTCCAAAGAATTGCATAAAAGAGGGGAAAACATGATCACTGGCAAGCTCCTTTGGGAAATTTACCATATATTAGTGTCCCTAAAAAAAAAGCAGGGTAGTTAACTTTAGAAGTTCTGGCATCTTACAAAAAACATTCTACCTAATATAAAATTTAGGAAAACGGCCATATCCAGAAATAAATAAAAACTGATTTGTTAATATCAGAGTTTTCCTGAGTCAGGCTGAAGGTGTGCCTCACACTCACAATTGTTCCATATCAATTCTGAAATACCACGGGCAAGTCACTTATATTCTCTGTAATCTGATTCTACATCTGTAAAAATATGTGAGATTAAAAGTTTCTATGGGACTCAAAGGAATATTCCTTGTTGATTTTTTTTGTGTGCTCTGGACCACTTATTTTGCTGTTGTGGGGGTTCTGTACACCATTCAGTGTTATGAATAAAAGTTACTCTTCCTGGGCATTATAATATAACATTAGAAAACAAATTGTGTCTCTTGTTTGACCTTTATTCCTCATAGCTCCATTTTAATGAGAACCATATCATCCCCCACCTCTGAAAACACAGCCAGTGCCAACTAAATCCACCAGCTAAGCAGGAGGTAATGATGGTGCTCTTTTGCAGGCAGCTGCAGAATCGTGGACGTGGTTGATTTAGTGAGATATTTTAAGTGCTATTACTGCATTTTCCAGGCTGAATAATCTCAAAGAGAGTCAGCCCCAAAGGAAGAGCAAAACAGCTGTACAAAACAATTATTTGAACAATCATTACTCTTTATACACTGTTATGAGTCTAAATAAATTTGCACAAAATCAGTTTTCCCAAATTCTACATTTTATGAAAATAGCGAACCACTTTTGCTTGGTTTTAAGCCAAAATTAAAGAAATAATGAAGGTTTCCTTTTGTCCTCTTTAAGCGTGATAAAATAGGGAAATTATTCTTCTAAGTATTGTGATGTCATATTGTGTTCTATGTTAAAAAAGCATATTGCAAAATGAAGACATTCAATAAATACTGTGAGTGAAAACTGAATATAAGTCTTGAATTTATACCAATTATAAGTGCATACAGAAGATTATTTTTTTGGAGAGTTTTTGTAAGATTAAATTCTACCACCAAACAAAAAAAATGAAAGTTAGAGGATCATAGGTAAATATTGGAATCTAAAGCAGGTTCTCATAGATAGTGGTTTCACGATAACAGAAGATATTGAGAGGAGAAAAGGTAGGAAATCACAGGGACAGGTATTAAATCCTGACCACTAGGGGAAAGGAAAAGAACTAGGTGTCCTATAAAGTAACCAAGCAATGTTCACATATTGGATTGCTAGGCCTGGGTCTCCCCGTCTCTAAGGAATAAATTGTTATTTTCCCTATATGCAGGGTTTGGCTTTCTGATTTTCTTCGAAATTCAGTATTTTGTTCTTTATAAGTGCCAGGGAATGAACTTGGCAATCCTCTGAATGAACACCAGTAGCCCTGTTAAAACATTATAATCAGTTTTCAAATTTTAAGTACAAATAACCAAATCATTAATATCAGTTCAATATATATATATATATATATATATATATATATATATATATATATATATATATATATATATATAATAAGTTTTTCTCTTAAAAATTAAGTAATGTCTATGAGTGATTTGCCTGCATGTATGTCTGTGCATCATAGAGGGTGTTAGATCCTCTCAGACTAGAATTATATATAGTTGTAAGCCACCACTTGGGTGCTGGAAATGAAACCAATGTCCTCTGGAAGTGCAGCCAATGCTCTTAACTACTGTCTCTCTAGCCCCTCCATGTTTTTCTTTTTGTGTGAGTACGTGGTAAATGGACACGCAAATGTGTTTCTGTGTGTGGATACATGTGGAGTCCAGGGAATGATGTCTGGTATCTTCCTTTACTACACTTATTGTTATTACTCTTTGAGTCAGAATCACTCCCTGAACCCAGCTCTGACTGATTTGTTGACCAGCTGGCCATTGATCTCCAATTACCCCTTTTTTCTGCAGCCTCGCCAAAACACAGTGATGGGGGTACAATGTGGTGATATTGTGTTCCCCAAAATATTGTGCACCCTAATCAACTTATCTGGGGTCAGAGAACAGAACAGTCACTAGATATAGAGGCCAGAAAGTGGCACATACGCATTTGATCCTAGCATTCCAGAGACAGAGATCGTCTCGATCTCTGTGAGTTCAAAGCCACACTGGAAACAGCCAGGTGTGGTAACAAGAGCCTTTAATCCTAGGAAGTGATATAAGGAAGCAGAAAGGTATTTAAGGCATGAGGACAAGGAACTAGGCCTGGTTAAGCTTTTAGACTTTTAGCAGCAGTTATGTTGAGATCCATTCGGATGAGGACACAGAGGCTTCCAGTCTGAGGAAACAGGATAGACTGAGAAGTTGGCTGGACCATCTAAGACTCCTGCTACAGTACAAGACCACGTTGTCCTATGCATCTTTTTACATGGTATTGATGACGCAAACTCAGGTACTCATCATGCCTCTGTGGCAGGCAGCTTATCATATGAGTCATGAGTCATATTCTAGCCCTTATTTTCCATGTTTAAGTTATAGTTTAAGATTAAAGAGATGACAAGTTATGAAATGTATCTCTAAATGTGATGAGGTTAATCATCTCAACATAACTTTGGAGATTTTGTGATTCTCTTCCAAATGGAAGAATTAATTTTTCCATTTGGCATTATAGAAAAATTTAGCTGTTCAACATTTGGAGTTAAAGAATATCTTAGTAAATGTTTCATGATCTTTGAATATTAATATAAAAAATAGGCATGTTTATTTAAATGTTTAATTGTTTAAATAATTAAATTTATGTTTAAATACCATTTAATAATATTCAATGAATTTTAATAATCATTTATACAAAGTTCTTTATAGCACATCTTTTAAAGAAAATTTAATGATTGTATCTATATTATATATTTGAAAACAATTGATATACTTGATAGAAAAAATGATTCTTATAGTTCATCTGCCGTTATCTTTATATGATCAAACTCAAAGTATCAGAAAAATTTTCTTGAAATAAATCCACAGTTAACATGGCTTACAAATGTTTTCCCAAAATTTATTGTCCAAAGGGAAAAATCTAATTTTTTTTAAGATTGGGATTGTGTCAATAAAACACATATTCTTTGGAAGTAGAAGAATGAATAAAGAGAAAATGTTAGGAAAGCTAAAAAGAGATGAAATCATTGCTGTAATAACCTGTAAGGCCATTCATCAAAAATGAGCTTTCACACATGCTGGAGTTCAGGAAATGTGTTCAAAAGAGTATTTGATTGGGAATATCTAGACTTAAGGTACAGAATTTTGGTAAGCATGAAACAAAATAAATTTAAGAGAATTATTGGTAGGAAATCTTAAATCTTCTCTTCCTGATATTGTAAAGTATAGGGAAATGTCTGAAGTTCCTTTGCTCTCTGCCCAGCAACAAATTTTATTTAGGGAAAATCCACTGATAAAATTCAGTCAAGTATCAAGTATTATTATACTGAATCATACAACATCAGGAACCACAATGGATTACGTAAATTAATATAAAAAATTCAGAATTGTGCCTAAATGGTATTCCTTAATTTAGCATTACAGTTTTGACACTTTATATCTTAAGACACATGATAAATCCTGCAAATCTTTATCAAGAGTTTACAGGCTTCTATACATGCACATAGGTCTATATAATATAATACTATTGGTCCTTTGTAAGAGCTGATGTAAAACATGACTTGAATTCTAATTAGGCTTTTCTTAATCCAACTGATCACTCATTTGTACTGAACTCAGTGAGTCTCGTGTGTGTTCTGAAGGAATCAAGTGTCCAGTGTTTATCAACATCTCTTACTTCTTTGTAATAGAATATCTTGAAACATTCATATGAAAATATAGAATCCTAGATATTTTCCAGATAGATGAAGTAAATGTTCAGAGATGTGACTGGAAATCTTCTTTTAATGAAATGTTGTTTAATTTATGCACAAAGCACTAAACCAGTCAGCACTGTAGACAACTGAAGTAAAAGGCAATCTCAGTTAATGAGCTATTCTTCATGTCTGTTATATTTTGAGTATGTTTATGCTTCCTTTGAAAACAACTTGTATTTAATTTTATAAGATAAAATCTCAGTTACCATTTGTGAAATGTCATCGTTTGTCTACATAATCAGGGTTAAAGTCATCAAGAAAACTCCGGTTTTAGAATTTCAAATTTATCTTTGTTGTGGTTCAGATATGTATTTACTTATTTACTTATTTTACTTTTCTTCTTATATTACGAGTGTAGCTAGAAGACCATGCAAGTGCTTAGTAGAAGAATGTGTTTTTAAATGGTCAGCTCTGTAAACATATATAAATATAAGATTTTTACATATTTAGTTGGTTGTATTTAGGAAAATACATGCATATCCACCTACATATATGTATATAACAACAATTAATAAAAAAGGAGGCCATGGCCGTGCAGTGGTGGTGCACACCTTTAGTCCCAGTACTCAGGAAACAGAGCCAGGGGGATCTCAGTCAGTTCGAGGCCAGCCTGGGCTACAGAGTGAGGTCCAGGACAGGCAGCAAAACTACACAGAGAAATCCTGTCTTGAAAAAGAAAAAAAAAAGGAGGCCATGAATTTGAAAGAGCACAAAGTGAAGTATGTAGGAGGATGTGAAGGGAGGATAGCAAAAGGGAAATGATCTAATTATATTCTAGTGTCGAAAAGTAAATGCCTAAAAGACACAAAACAATGATAATAGTAAAGTTTATTTAAAGGATAGCTATTTGGTGGTGCAGTAAACAAATGTCACAGGGACAGAGTGATGGCTCAATGATTAAGAGGGTTTGCAGCTGTTCTTTCAGAGAAGCAAGTTCAGTTTCCAGCACCCACATCAAGTGGCTCACAACAGCCTGTAACTTTAGTTCTGGAGGACCCAATGGCATCTTCTGGCCTCCCAAGGCACCTGTACACATGGAGCACCTTCACAAATAGACATAAGACACATATATTAATAAAAATAAATCTTACATTATGTTACAGTGAAAAGCTGAGTGGTTATTCATTGAGGTATTGCCTCGGTGGCTCCTGTTTGATGAACACACTTTATTTTATTAATTATCTTTATGGTGTTCTGGGTCCATTTACTTAAATAACAAATATAAGAAAAAAATGGCAAGGAAACATAGGTGGAATTCTAATACCATGTGTAAAACAACTGACTCATTCTTTACAGTTTATGTTAATCAAAGAATGTCAATAACTGAAAGCACACCATTCTTATAGTTGAACATAGTTTATTCATTTAAAAATACATTCTTCCACTAAGCACTTGCTGCTGTTCTTGTTGAAGATAATATGATATGTCTTGGGTAATGAAAGTCAGAATATGGCTAAATAGAAATCCTAGACTCTATATCTATCTGTAAACATATATCATTATTATTGGTTAGAATGTGAAGAAAATATGATTTTCCATGATAGTTTTCTTGATCCTACAAATGTTCCATAAAGTAAGGTGGTATATAGCATGTAAGATTATGTGCTGCATACAAATAATGAATGTCTCTATCATCACTCTACCATCTTCCATTTTTGGGTACTGTTATTTCAACTCATTTCTTATTATTGCCATCAAGACGTCTACAGAATATCAAGTTATATTATAAAACAAAGACAAGACGGCAAGAGATCAAATGCCATCTTGAAAGTTTCCACAATGCTCTCAGTGTTAAAACAAGACTGCTGGGTTTTATCTGAATAGTAGAATGCTGCATTAATCTCTAGGAATCTATGGTTCCAGTCTCTAGCACTGAAGACAGAGAATGAGAGAGAAAGAGAGAGAGAGAGAGAGAGAGAGAGAGAGAGAGAGAGAGAGAGAGAGAGAGAGAGATTACAACAAACTATTACATTACAGAAAATTATATTGATAATCTCTTCTGCATAGTTATATAATTTCTTGTATATATGAACATTAAACTTTATAATAGTACTAAAATATGCATATCAAATAGTTATCTAGAAAACATGTTTTGCCTTTGATTTTCCTACTACTTACTGTATTTCAAAAACACAATATCGTGGGGCTGTGCAGGCATACAGAATGGAACAGGATACCTCGGGTCCTTGGAAAATGACAGATATTTCCATAAAATTTCCAGCCATTTTCTCACCTCTCATGTTATGTAGATCTATTGATTGCATAAGTTGAGCAATAAAAAAAGATTAGATTTTCCCAGGGTGGAGAATAATATACCCATGGAAAATTATGTAAGCCCCTAGTATAACAAATAAAAAAACAAGATTGTCTTTTTTGTTGTTGTTGTTTTGTTTTGTTTTTTTTTGTTTGTTTTGTTTTTTTGAGACAGGGTTTCTCTGTGTAGCTTTGCGCCTTTCCTGGAACTCACTTGGTAGCCCAGGCTGGCCTCGAACTCACAGAGATCCGCCTGGCTCTGCCTCCCGAGTGCTGGGATTAAAGGCGTGCGCCACCACCGCCCGGCAAGATTGTCTTTATTATATCATCCACACAACACCACACAACATTTATTTTATTAATTTGATTTTTCTCCTATTATAACTTTTTTATTTTTATTTTTAATTTTTTTTAATTCATTTTACATACCAACCACAGATCCTTCTCTCATCCCTCCTCCCCTACCCCCAACCTTCCATTCCTTATGCCACCTCTCATTCCCTCCGCCGAAAGGGTAAGTTATCTTTAGATGGGGGGACACCTAAGCCTGGTACATTCAACTGAAGCAAGACCAAGCCTCTCCCTGGTGCATCAAGAGTGAGCAAAGTGTCTGACCACACTGGTTGATACCTTCTGCCTAATTTACCCAAGCAATGCTTCATCAAATATTTAGTACTAAATATATTACTAGAATCCCCATCTTTGTTAGCTTTTCCACTAAATTAATTTATTAATCCTCTCATCCTATTATCTTATTCCTTCAAAAGTTTTCTTAATATCACTATTAAAATTAAAACATATACATTAAGCCGGGCGGTGGTGGTGCACGCTTTTAATCCCAGCACTCGGTAGGCAGAGCCAGGCAGATCTCTGTGAGTTCGAGGCCAGCCTGGGCTACCAAGTGAGTTCCAGGAAAGGCGCAAAGCTACACAGAGATACCCTGTCTCGAAAAACCATATATATATATATATACATTAAAAGTAAACTGTATCTCATATTTTCCTTGTTAAATTCTGAATGTGACAATAAGTACATTTTTCCTGAGTTTTAATAAAACATGATTTTTAAATAACGTTGTTCAGCTAATTATCCATAATGGGTTTCTGTGGAAGGACCACTGAAGTCTACATAGCACCTATGTCCATCTTCAGTGCCAGTAATACAGAAGTAAAGACTTTGAAGAACTTCCTCACACTAGATTTTTGTTTGTTTGTTTGTTTGTTTGTTTGTTTGTTTTTGTGTGTTTGAGTTTTGTTTTGGCATTGAAGAACAAGTAAATACAGTTGTTTGAAACATCTGGTCCACCTTTGTTCAGAAATCAGTTTGCTTCCTTTGGGTATTCCAATAATCAAACACCCTAAGTGTAAACACTGGCCAAATTATTTTAATATGAAATAGGGAGGCATTGCTTATTGCTTCTTGTTCCTTCCAGGATTCAATGTTCTGACATTTTCTCCACTCTCATGAGTAGGTAAAAATGATATCTATGGAACAAATAATAACCCCAGATTGGTCATAACCTGAACCACTATTAATAAAGATAATAGCTGTTTTCTTTATTTAGGAATAAAAAGTTTTCTACAAAACTTCTAGTTCTCTTGTTGAGCTGTCTCTGCTACGTCTCTTACTAAGAGAGACAATCACATGCCTGTTTTATATTCCTTCAACTACACCCAGTATCACAGTGGGTGATATCTCTTCACATGCCTACAGTCCAGTTCTCCTCCACAGAAGACATCATCCCACTTGAACTTGCTTTGTATTTGTCAGATTAGAAACATTTGTGGAAAACTTCAGAAAATTATCCTGAAATAACTGATTATTTAAAAAAGCACTTCTCTATGGTTGGCAAGAAGTGTGTATGTGTGTGTATATGTGCACGTGTGTGTGTGTGTGTGTGTGTGTGTGTGTGTGTGTGTGTGTATCTAGGTCTGCATGTTTCAAAGCATAGGTAATGTTATGCGAATAGACCAATGAATTCCTCTCAATGGTCTCTTTGTTTTTTCTGTTGAAGAAAATGTTCTAAAATGTTTACAAATTAGTACTTAGGGACCTCACTTAAAATGAGAAAACATATTATTTTAATATGTGGTTAAAAGGTCACATATTTATACCTGTAACAGTAGATATTTTAATAATGTGTTTTATTTTCTGTAGAGAGAGATAAATCCTATATGTAGATATCCCCCATATATTAATGTACTTGACATACCATTTGTTGCATTTTACAAACATCTATTTTGCTGATAAACATACTGTGAGAATCTAGAATTAATTTGTTATATTAGTGAGCTATATATAATCAGAATAATATTTATTTTGTGTGCTTCAGATAATTCACAGTGACGGTCCTTGGCTGTTAGAAACACCCACTTCATACCAACACCTGTGAAGAAGAAAAGACAATTTCTGAAATGAAGAGTTTATGGAGGTTTTGCTTTTTAAAGTCTGTTAATTTTTTTTCTTGAACATTCTTTTAGGGATGATGATTGTCAAGACGTTCAAAATGTGTTTCACAGGATGTTGTTACTTATTTTGAAAGATCATTTTTAAATCAGCATTATTTTCTTAGTTTATTATTAACTTTTGAAAATTGTATTTAAAGAGCCCTGGTATTTTTTTCCAATTCCATTGGATCCCAGAGGGAACAGTCTCTACTAATCCAGAAAATCTTTAGTTTAAAGAATAAAAATAATACTGTAAAGATAGTCCACATAGCCAAAAAAAAAAAAAAAATTGGAAGGGCTGAAGCAGTTTTTTACATGATTTCTTCTTTTGAGGGTACATATAAATTGAGTTAATGCTGAATAAAAAGTCATACACTTTTTGCAAATTACATTAGGAACTTCTAAATTTGAGAAACCAAATGTGGTTCATACTTGCGACCAGCAAAACAGTAATTGCTATTACTACCAATACATGCTAAAATTGATTCTATCAGTGAGAAACATGCTCACTTTGCTAATTGCAGCTCTGAGAGCTTCACAACTACAACCAGGCTTTGACAGACACCTTCCATATTTAAGATTCCAGGTCACCCTGTCATTGGGATGAATCTGTCTCAATCACAAGGAACAGTTGTGCAATTTGCCTTCATATTAATCTTAATTTCTGCCAATGAAGCTTCATGTTTTCATCACTATCTTGAACTCAAGTCAAGCACCCAGAGTAGTGAGCAGTCCAGACAAAGCACAAAATACTTTCTTTCTATTGATAAGTTTTCATGCAAGGATCCTTCACAAATCTGATGGTTACCTTTTTATTTAAGCTCTTATACAAGATTATGGGTTAATAGAAGTTTCTAGGAGTGTGAGACATTTCCAGGCAAGGCTATTTCTCATTTAGATTAGAGCAATACTTTATATATCTCAAAAAAAAAATCTTCCACAATACACTTTGGACTTGATTAGTTTGTCAATCTCCGATCTTGTGAAAATATTCCCTTATATTTGATTAACTGAAACCTTCCTTCTCTTCAGATGTTTCCTCAATTGTAATCAGCAATGCATGTGTCAACATTTCTAATTAGTAGAACTAATTAATATTTATTGAAGGCACACAGGGCAGGTGAAGGTATTCTAGAGATCTGTATATTCTCAGAAAATTTTCTTAGCTGGAAACATTATGTTTGTTTGTACACAGATGAGAAAATGCACAGAGCTTGGAAATCAAAGGTTGAGGATTCTTTCAGTGATATTCATGTCACTCCCAATATTCCTAATATGTCCTGATCTGACACTATAGAAACAAGTTTGAGAAAAAGCCACGTGACTAATGTTCCCCTTCCCAAAGTCTGCACTTCATCTCTTGCAACTTGATTATCTAAGCCTGGAACTAATTAAGATTTATAGCAAACTCATTGAGGCAGCTGTTTGCAAAAGAAAACGATGATTTTGAAAAAGCAGCAACTACAAATAAGATTGTTTGTTTGAAAAATCAACAGACACCTTGCATACAGAAAAACATTGAATTTGCTGAGCTCTGGTGGTAAAGTTCAATAAGGGCATATTCACACAGAATCTTAATTTCCTGTGATGCTATCTGATATTTCACCCTGGAGATGTTTATAATATAAAGTACTTCAAGGTTTCTCATGTGAAGTACTCTGATGTTGTATACTTTTATTAAAAAATCTGAATGGAAAGGCAGAACAAAACACAGCCAAGAGCAATGCATATTAATGTAAACCACAGATTTTATGTTCAAAACAAATGAGATTGTAATGCTACACAAATTTTAGTGAGATATGTTGAAATTAAACAAGGTACATTACTGTGTTTAGATTCAAAGATGAAATAAAAGTTTGATATATCACGTTTTGGTTAATTTTGATTGCTAACATGTATGTACATTTTAAAAGGATAATAATGTTGAAAACATAAGAGAAATTTTATATAATTTATAATTATAAGGGAAATAAATTGAAGGTATCTTGTTTAAATGGTACCAGATTAAGTATTATTAAGGAAAATATGATAACTAACAAAATTTAAATTTAGATAGACAGATATTGTGAATAGATAGAGAAATGGTAGGTAGACAGCCAATACATGTAAGCATGTAACAATTATATACACACACAAATATACACAGGCACACACATACATGTATAAAAAAGGGTGACAGTGTTAATCTATGACAATAGTAAAGACCAAAGATAATTCTTAAAATATAAAATCATTTTTACTTTTAAACAAATAACACAAGAAAAGATTTAAAACAGTACTTATAGATAATTCTTAAAATAGTGTTCCAAATGGAAACAAAAAGCCACAAGAACGTGTACTTGTTTTCATTTTAAACTACAGAAGTAAGTGGGAAATCCATATTAAAAAAAAATACAAACTATGAAAAGTTTAGCTCATTGGTACAGGTTAAACTACTCAAACTACTGTGGTCATTTGTAGAGAATGCTGTAGACTCATGTGTTGTTCATGTTAGAGTAAAGGTGTGGAAGATTGCTTTGGAAGGACATGTTTAAGGTTCCCTTAAAGCGATAGTAAACAATCACCCAATGATAAATTGCTAAAGGGGCAAAGTTATACTATTAATAGCAAAATGGTGAAAAAGGAGCCAAATGCTAGTCAATAGAAAATTTGCTATATAATTATGAAATATCCAGCTGCCATAATGATGTGAAATCACATTCCAAGCCTTGAACACCCTCTGTTGTTGTGAAGTTACCCTGGTAATGCCTGCAAAAGTAGGCAGAGAAGGCTGTCCACAACAATGAAGTTGTCAGTGTGGTTTAATGGGACACTGACTCAAAGCATGTGACACTTGTAAAATCTAATGAAACAGAGGCATTTATAGTCTTTTAGTTGGGGATTTATTAAACCATTACCTGTTATGGGCAACTGATGTTAGAACTAACGACAGAATTAAAATTCTACTAGAAAAGTATGAGAAAATGTTATTTAAAAATTGAAATGCAAGGAAGAATTATATTATAAATAATGCATATTAACATAGTGTCAATTTACCCCCACACCCTACTTCATCCCTTGAAGGGACACCAGCTCAGAAGATGTGAAAGGGGAAGAAAGATTGGAGCTAGCTTGCACAGTATTAGTAATTAATTGGAGATCTTTATAGAGTCCTGTCTTAGGGTTTCTATTACTGTGAAGACACATCATGACCATAGAAACTCTTATGAAAGAAAACATTTACTTGAGTTGCTTACAATTCAGAGATTCAGTCCATTATCATCACAGCGAGACATAGCAGCATGAAGGCAGACATGGTGCTGGTGAAGGAGCTGAGAATTTTACATCTTGTTTTGCAGGCAACAGGAAGTCATCTGAAAATCTGGGTTTACTTGAGATCTCAAAGCCCTCCTCCACAGTGACACACTTCCTCCAACAAGACCACACCTACTCTAATAAGGCCATACCTCCTAATAGTAACACTCTATTTGGGGGCCATTTTCTTTCAAACCACTGCAGGTGCCTCCCCTCAGAGCTGAGGAAACCACATGGAAGATAAGGAAGAAGAATTGTTACCTCCAGACTGGTCAAGCCACCAGAATACAGCCCATAGAAATAACTAAACAGGGCTCATACAGGTCATAGAGACTGAAGCAGCAATCACAGAGCCTGTATGGATGTTTCCTACATCCTCTGTATATATGTTATAGTTGTTAGCTTGATGTTTTTGTGGAGCTCCTAACAGTGGGAGTTGGGATATCTCTGACTCTTTCTCTTGTTCATGGGATCCTTCCTACTGAGTTGCCTTGCCTAGCTTTGACATGAGTGTTTGTTGCTGGTCTTATTGTGTCTCGATAGGCTATATTTGGTTGGTGTTCCTGGGAGGCCTGCTCTTTGCTGAAGGGAAATGAATGAGGGGTGGATCTGGGGAAGAGGGGAGGTGGCGGCACCAGGAGAATGGGAAGGAGGAAAAACTGTGGTTGAGATGTATAGTATGAGAAAAGAATTAAAAATAACAGGATCAACTGGATAACATAAACATTAATGAAAGAAAGAAGTAGAATATTAGTATTCCATGAATAGTTTTCACAGTTGTCTTACAAAACAGCAAAAATCTTTCAGGAACTTTTGGCAATGGGACTGTGTTTGTAATAACAATCTAAAATAGTTACTTTCTTTCCTTACATTTGCTACAATCCAAATGAGAAAAGTTCCAAGTCCAGATAGCCGATGAGATGAGAGTGTCTTTCCACCCTTCCTCGCCTCTTCTGTCTGTGCCTCTCTCTTCTGAATGGTGTACCTACACTGGGGAGGACAACTGCTTTATCCCGTTTCAAGGATCAAGTCATTTGGGTCATACTTTATTCAGAAGTTCGTTGACAAACTGATTAAATGAAGAGGTAAGTGTGGGGTCTTACCCCACCGGGAACTTAGATCACCTCTGAGGAAGTGGTCTGGAACCGAGGAAAAGTAAGTGCGCTGCTTGCCCATTTCCCAGGGTTCCTCTTAGCATGGGACAATCAGGTGCCGCGGGAGTCATATCAAGCAGGAACTCCTTTATTAGGAAACAGAAGCTCCTTTTAAAGCATAAAACCACAAGGCTCAGAGGAGAGGGCGTCTCTTTGGACCAATAATTTTATTTTATTTTTAATTTTTTTTGGGGGGGGGTTCAAGACAGAGTTTCTCTGTGTAGTTTTGCACCTTTCTTGGAAGGACTAATCATTTTAAAGGTCACCTGATCATGAGTCTAGGTGCCCAGTATCTCTCATGCCATCGACAAGGGGATCAGGTGCGGACATCGTCTGGCCTGGCCTAAAGATGCAATCATGTTTGATTATAAACAGCTTGGGTCCCACACTCCATGCTGCCTCTCGGTGCCATCTTTGCTGTATGCCCCACAGTAAGAAGTTTGAAAGTGAAGTTTACCAGGGAAGAAAAGTGAATTTGAGGATCTTAAAATTATAGATGGACTCAACTATGGACATTTCTAGGACATTCTACATATACACAAGAATCATCTGAAGTAGAGAAAGAATATTCTTGATCTATAACGATAATGTTTCTTACTTATTATTAGTTTATTATCTACTAAATAAGTTCAGACTTAGTCATAAATCCTTTTAAGTCTAACTCTGGTGTTTGAAAAACTTAAACCTAATCCCCAGCTAGAGGTAATGTTAAGAAACAATTCCAACTCTGGCTTGTTTTTTTGCAAAGATATGATAGTTCATGAGGTTAAAGCTTAATTACACATCTACCTCTCTGCATGCATTCAAGTTATTATCCTTATGTCTATACTTTTTCTTATGTCTTAATAACAAATCTGTACAGTAGCTACAGATCAAAATCTTTGCATTTAAGTGCTAATGCAATAAAACCAATTCCACCTTCATGTTTACCTAGTCTATAGCAATGAATGGATTAAATTTGTGAGAACATTATGAGCATTTCTTTCTGGAAATACATAATTTAACCAGTGTATCATTTACTAAATAGAAATTTATTCTCTTGGCATATAAACAATGTACCAATTAATACTATATAAACATACCCCCATTGTGTTAGTTTGAATAAAAATAGCTCCCATAAGCATTTCTTTGATTACTAGGTTTGATTTAAAGCAACTTTTTCTATTTCATTTTACTCTTCAGAATGGCAAATATTAAAGGAAAAGCCAAAAAGTGCTAGGGTGATGCAGGGGAAAAGGAAGGGAAGGCTCGTTTATTATTTATTATTCAAGCTGCTATAGCCATTGTGTAAATCATTATGAATAATTCTCAAAAAGCTCAAAGGAAATCTACCATATGATCTAGCTATGAGCAGCCATGTTCATTGCTGATTTATTCATAACAGCCACAAAATGGAAACAACCTAAATGTCTTAGAAGTGAAAAATGCATAATGAGAGTGTAGTACATATATATTGTGGAATACTATTCAGATGAGGAAAAAATTAAACTATGAACTTTGCAGGTAAATGGATGGAATTAGAATAGTTCATAAGGAATGATATAACCCAGACCCAGAACACTAAATTTTGGAAGTTCTTTCTCATTCAGTGTTCCTAGATATAAATCTTCAGATGTGATTACATAGCCTATAGAAAATATAGTACAATTTTTAGAATAGTGGGATTAGGGAGGAATAGAGAGGGGAATAGCAATGTGTAAGTTATCTGGTAGGGGAATCAGAAAGTGAGATTATTTGGGAAAGAAGCAGAGCGCTAAGTATACAAGGAAGAATGTGTATAAAACAATAATAAGAATATCTGGAAATGCCATAAGACATCGTATTGTTAACTATTTATCTACAAATATACATATAATTGTTATACACACACACACACACACACACACACACACACACACACACACACATATCCCTCCAAGAGATAAAAGCCACTAAAGACCCCAAATGTCAGACATGAGAAGTTTTCTTTGAGTTGTTGGTTAAGGCTTTCCAAGAGACACACAAAACATATTGCCTATTGGTGTTGCCCTTGGTTATATCCCAAGGGTGAAAGATCAGTCCCTATTGATGAAAACACTATGTACTTCAGAACCAGAGCTCAGAGGCTCCTAAGCTTGACCTGTGGTGAATGTTCCCTCCCTGAGGACTAGCTTTTGTGTTACCAGAGGGCACCATGCAAGCTTCCAAAGGAGGGAGGCAACCAACAGTCCTACCCAGTTATGGGCATGCCTGTGAACCACATCAATGACAGCATGGCCTGATAACCCTTATTATTCAAGAGTGGCATGCATATCTTAGTGGTAGCCAACAGCTCTCTAATTGAAATTAAAACCTGTTCAACAATAGATAAAAATGCCTGATACAGGAAACCAAGCTGACTACTCAG